>NC_091961.1:23449932-23747432 GCF_031021105.1 Erythrolamprus reginae | reverse complement strand
TAGTGGTTATCCATCAGATCTTCAGACAGGAAGGGAAGCAAAAGAGATGCCCAGGTCAGTCAACTCATGTTGTGACCAGACTCAACTGGACATCAATTTTGGACTGGCTACTGTGTAAGGTACTGCAGACTAACAAAGGCACAATAGATTTTTTTCATGAGGAATAATTAGAACTAGGATTTGGGTTTTAACGTTGCTTAAATTGGCATGATTTGGGTTCTAATATTGTTGTAAAGCAGTGGTGATGGAAACAGGATTCTTCGTAACTGAACAGCAACTTAGCAATGGTAGTCAAAATGAAACAGATATGAGGAATGCTCAGTCATAAATGATGTTGGAAATTATCATTGAGAGAGCATTGAACCTTCCAAAGCACAACATGGAGAATAGCAGGGTCCTCATTTTAAAGTTGCCTTTGTTTCTGTTGAATTTTAATTTGCTTGTAATTTGTAGAATTTATAGCAGTAATAAAATAGCCCTATTGAGTTTACATAGGCAGACTCAACAGGATATTTTATTACTGCTATATATTCCAGGTACCTATTCTAGGTACATAAAAATACCTATTTCACAATGGAATTTTTACACACAAGAATATTAAGTTGGTAAAAAAAGGAAAAGCAATGTTTTGTTTGAGAAAAGAAATCTTTGGGACCTTTGTCTGTTTTAGAAAACAGAAGTCATAAGGTCATAACAGATATCGCCGGTATATTGAATATACTCATACCTTGTACTAAATTGTAAGGTTTATTTGGTTTGGGTTTAATATATCGTGTGATTCTAATCATCATGGCTTTAACAGCACAATCTGATTTACTTATTAACATAGGTGAATAAACTATAACCTTAGGACACTAGTTGGTATATACATTTATGCCCTAGTATATTACACATTGTGTGAATCCAACTATTTTTATTTTATGCAAAACAAGATGAATCAAGTCATGATTTCATGTAATGAGATTACTATGTGATTATGATAATTGTTTACGGTCTCCTTAGATGTCTCTTATTATACTATCAGACTTTACTAAACATATACTACACTCTGGTAATTCTGTTAAATGTGGCCTAGAGCTAGTTAGTTGTGTTTCTTCAGCTAAGTAAGCCCTACTTTTCTCCTCTGAAGTCAAAATCTGTGCAGTTATTTGTGCTGGTTCTCCCCAGTGCAAAATATCATTATGCTGCTCGCTCTGTTTTGTTGATCATGAGTGAAATTTGAGCTGTTTGGACAGCAATCTAGGTTGGAGGAGTAGTATCTGTTCAGAGAGACCTGGTGCTGGAATCTTGCTAAAGAGAGAACAATTCATGTGTTACTGAACTTGGATCAGGAGGACTAGATGCTGCAAACTCTTGTCATCCTGAACAAAACAAGTATCATTTTAAATGAACTTTACAGTGGTACCTCTACCTAAGAACGCCTCTACTTATGAACTTTTCTAGATAATGTTGTGATTCAGTCTGAGGCTCCTCAGGGAACGGCTGGAACTCTGCCGGCTCCATGCTCAAAGGGGGAGGACGAGGAACAGGAGGAGGAGGAGGACCTGGCAGACGGGGAAGAGGAATGTCAGGACGAGGAGGAGGGAGAACAGCCTGAGACCCCCGGGGAGGAGCTCTCCCCCGCGAGTAGCCTGGAGTCATTAGATGAGAACGCACAAGCCATCATAGATATGAGGCAGAGAAGGGCAGCACAACGAAGGGGACAATTAGCCAGATATTTCCATCCCTAATAGGCAACAGCTGGGTTTGGGTGTGGTTCTCCTCAGAAAGGTTGAAAAGGCAGGCCTGCCCTTCCTGTATTGTGGAGAGTTATCTTTTGGGAGTCCTGTGACCTTGTTTCGATCCTCGGCGTCTCTGATTCTGGCTTGTGGCCTCGAAGGCTGAAAACTTGGGAGAGGCGTGGGTTTTATTATCTACAGTGGTGTGTGTGCCAGCAAGAAGCCTGTTGTATTGTCTGGCCATCGTGACTTTTCTGTGAAGCTTCATAGCATTCCAGTTTGTAAGAACAGTTTTTGTTATCTGTGTTTGTTTTCAAAGATATAAAATGACTTTGCTTTTTACCAGCGTGTCTGGATACTCTTTTTAGTTGGTGTTGATGTCTGGGGGAACCCAGACAGAACAGATAAGAACCGGGTGTTCAAGATTTTTTGGCCTCTTCTTAAGAACCATTTTCCACTTACAAACCCGAGCCTTTGAAACTGTCACCGGAAAAGGCAGGGAGAAGCCTCCATGGGGCCTCTCTAGGAATCTCCTGGGAGGAAACAGGGCTTCCACCCTCTCTGTGCTTTCCCCAATCGCACACATTATTTGCTTTAACATTGATTCCTATGGGAAAAATGCCTTCTACTTTTCTACTTAAACTTTTCTACAAACTTTTCTACTTAAGAACCTGGTCATGGAATGAATTAAGTTCGTAAGTAGAGGTACCACTGTACTACTTGCTTGCTTGACGTTCAAAAAGGTAGATCTCATTTTTAGAAATTAAGCATTTGGCAAGAATAGCTTTATTTCTTTTAATAGATGCTAGTTGGACAAAGGAAATGTAAAAAAAAAATGCTTCCTAGCACTTGAGATGAAATAAGCTTGGAGAAAACATTTGGGAAGAGCTTAATTACCCTGCAAGTAAAGAGAAATACTTAGCAATGACAACTTGAGACAAAATGTTTATAAATATTTCACAAAATTATTTTAGGAAAATATATAGCCTTTAAAAAAAAAATACGAGACACATCACACTGAACCAGAGACTGTATAACAGATATCAAGGAAAGAGATAGGAATAATTAGGAAGACTGAAATTTTGTATTGAACTTACAGCATAGATATCTGTTCTGCTGGTGTGTTTCAACCACCCATAATTACAGGGTAATTAGTCCAGGAAGACACACACCACAGGATAAAAGGAAAACCCAAAAGTTTTTATAAACAGAAAAATAGAAACTGCTCCCTTTTTAAATGTCAAAGGGATTTTCTGGTAAACACAAGGCACAGGTTAAAGGCAATCCAATTGCTCATCCAATAACTGGGAAATTGAGTCTAATTCTAAAGTCCAGAGAGTCCACATACAATCTTGAACAGCACAAAAACCACGATCTTGACGAAACAATGAATCAGATAAACTGCCATGAGGCTAAAACACCAAGCTGTACTTTTATCTGTAGCACTAATTACAGCAGCGCCACCCAACCACAGGTGGTCTCATTTTCTCTTGTAATAATCCTTCAGTTGTTGTCTCCTAGGCATCACTCTACGCATGCGTGGATGTGTCATTAATTCTTGTTCCGAATCCAGGGATGATACAGATGATTGATCTCCTCCTGGGCTGTCTGCCAAACTTCCCTCTTCCCTGTCACTCACGCTTCCTTGGTCAGAGGAGGCTTCATCGGCAGATTCCATCGGGAGCAAAACAGGCCTGTGGCATGTGGATGTTTCCCCCACATCCACCTGCACATTCCTTGGGGCAGGAGCTGGGCCGGAGCTAACCACAACAGATATCCAAAGTCCTTATTAGTATCATAACATATGTGTTTATCCCTGGTCCAAATATTACACTGAGCCAAAATGTGGCTTGGATGGTTTAGATTTATGTAACCCAGTCAATTTTGGTTTATTCACAAATCCACACTTAAGCCATAACTTCGCTTCCAGCCAGTGAGGAACTTATACTGTAACTGTGTGCAGCAAGCAAATTTTTCAGTATGGAACAAATTAGATATCACGGCTTAGCGTAGTGTATAAAGCAGACCGTTGTGTGCAAAGCCAACCATTGGTGGTTTGCAAACTATGGCTTACAGTTTGGTAGTATGCATGAACCACAGCTTGCATATCTCATGTTAAACCCACACCAGTTCATCTGTGCCATTTGGATATTGTTTGTCTAGTGCTCCTCTCCGTGTGATGCTTTGTGATGAGTAACTGAACGGGCCTTGGTTTAAGGGAATGCGAAGCACATGGCCCTGCAGGCCTGCTCCTGGTGTGTTTCTCAAGGTCTGCTGTGCAGATGTGCTGCTTTTTGTATTTGAAGTTGGCTAAGAGCAAAACAAGTGTCAGGACCGGCTTCTCCCACAACTCAAAGCTGTGCCTGAATCACTCTCCCATAGCCAGCAAGCAACCCAGCTGCCCTCTGACCAGGCTGCAAAGGTGATTGAACTGTTGCTGGGTGGTCTTTTCTTACCCACCAAGCATGCTAAGCCCATCATTAAAACACAACAAGCTGCTTAAAAGTTGGGGGAGAGTATGCAGGACACTTTCCCTTAGCGTTATCTCTGAGCAGAAGATGAGTTGGCTCAGCGGTGTGTTTATTTCTCCAGAGCTTTGCTAATAAAATCCTCTAAATATCTCAATGACATTTTTTTAAACAGTGTTTGGAATCTGTTGCTCGTTCTCCAATAGCTTGGCTTCTAGTTTACCATTGCATTTGCTCCTAAATATCCCACCAAAAACAGTATTATTGGTATCCACTGATGTTCCTGTTTCTCATCGTTGTCTTCTAGATATGGAATGTGCAGATGTGCCTTTGTTAACTCCAAGCAGCAAAGAAATGATGTCTCAAGCATTAAAAGCCACATTCAGTGGTTTCACAAAAGAGCAGCAACGACTGGGAATACCCAAAGGTAGGTCACGACAAGTGCTGATTTGTGTCAATGTGCTACAAGATTGTGCGGTTTCAAAACAGGTGCAAGTTGAATAGGTTTGTGGAATGTAGTCTAGAGCAGTGTTTCCCAACCTTGGCAACTTGAAGATATTTGGACTTCAATTCCCAGAATTCCCCAGCCAGCGAATTGGAACCGCCTTCTACCGCACGAATCCCAGCAGCCGATAAAGTCCCACAGAGTTGGCCTTCTCCGGGTCCCGTCGACCAAACAATGTCGTTTGGTGGGCCCCAGGGGAAGAGCCTTCTCTGTGGTGGCTCTGGCCCTCTGGAATCAACTCCCCCCAGAGATTAGAACGGCCCCCACACTCCTTGTCTCTCGCAAATTACTCAAGACCCACCTTTATCGCCAGGCATGGGGGAGTTAAGATATTCCTTCCCCCTAGGTCATTACAAGTTATGCATGGTATGTTTGTGTGTGTGTTTTGTTTTTTAATAAGGGTTTTTAGTTGTTTTATTAATTGGATTGTTACATGCTGTTTTTTATCATTGTTGTTAGCCGCCCCGAGTCTGCGGAGAGGGGCGGCATACAAATCCAATTAATAATAATAATAATAATAATAATAATAATAATAATAATAATAATAGTCTACGGAGAGGGGGGTATACAAATCTAATAAATAAATAAATAAATTAATTAATTAATGCAACATCGGGTTTTCAGTTCAATTTTATAGAATGTGAAGGATGTGTGTTTGTGTTTTATTTTTATAGTTATAATATACACTGAAAATGGCATTTAATTTTATTGAATGAGATGCAGTGACAATAAAGTAAACTAAACTCAACTTAACTAGATTATCAATAGGGAAGAGAGTACGGTATGATTTTTCACTGAGAGAAATACAAGGTCCAATAATTCAGGCTAGTAGAGGTCTTGCAGCCTTCCCCAGTAGAATGCCGTAACCCCACGTACGCAACGCCACACCTGGTAACTCTTTTTTGTGGTTTTTCTCATGCAGATCCTCACCAATGGACAGAAACTCATGTACGGGACTGGATTATGTGGGCTATGAATGAGTTCAGTTTGAAGGATGTGGACTTTCAGAAGTTCTGCATGAATGGAGCTGCCCTGTGTGCTTTAGGGAAGGACTGCTTCCTTGAATTAGCACCAGACTTTGTAGGAGACATTCTTTGGGAACATCTGGAGATGTTGCAAAAAGGTAATATTACGATGGCCACCAATAAAGAGTTGGGTTGCTTTGATCAGGGCTGTGTTGGAAGACTACACAAGTTCATGGGATTCCATGAATATCCCACTGCAAAAACCAATGTTCCTGGTTCTGCATCACTTTAATTTATTGTATGAATGAAGGCAACTATATGTGTTTAATGTATTGTGTTTAGTTGTTCCTCAGAGATACAAGTATAGTTGTATTGAATATTTTGGCAGAGTTCGGATACAGCGAAAGGCTCATAAATAGTGATGGGCGAACCGAACCCGCACAATTGGGGTCCATACTGAATTTTGGGGTGTTCGGTATGCCGAACCCGAACCCGAAATTTTTTGAAACTTCGGGCAAAGTTCGGGGTCGCATTCGGCGTTTGGAGCTTTGACGTCACCAGAAGGTTGCTGAGGACGCCAAGGTGATCACTTCCTGGATTCTATGGAATCCAGGAAGTGATCACCTTGGCGTCCTCAGCAACCTGCCGGTGATGTCAAGGCTCCGCCCCTAGAATCTCTTCATGGGAGGGATTCCTCAGCTCCTTCAAAAGGAGGTCTTCACGTAAAGTTCAGCTCTACAAGAGTGCACAGTCCCACAGGGGGCTTACCAGGTTGCTGGCTTAGCCTACATATTCTAGACCAGGGGTGATAAACTTGATTTCATTGAGGGCCACATCAGGGTTGTGTTTGATCTTGAGGGGCTAGGCTAGGGTATGTGGCCCAGCATGGCTGTGATCAGGTTTGGCATGGTCAGGGATGGGCATGACCAGTGTGAGCATGACCGGTGGCATGACATGGGACTTGTGTCGGGGGCAGCTGTCCTGGCCAACTGCTTAGGCAGGACTTTCCTGAGACCAGGGGGGGGGTCCCACTTACCGGCTGCTACCGCTGGTACACCTTTCTGGACTGTCGCGGACACACACACACCTCTCGGCATGAGATTCAGTTTCTGCACGTGCACAGCAAGCAAAATCTCATGCGAGAATGCTCTTGCGTGTGAGATTTCACATATTTTGGGCAATTTCTTTGCTTCTGTGCATGCACAGAAGCAAAAAGACACCAAAATTGGCTTTGAAACAGCAATTGACAGGCCCGCGGTGGTTCTGCCAGCAAAAACAGAGCCTGGGGAAGGCCTTCTTGAACTCCATTTTCACCGGCAGAGGCACCACGGGCCTGTCCTTTGCTGTTTCCAGGCCGGCTCTATGGACCAGATCTAAGCACCTTATCCAGCCTGCGGACCTTAAGTTTGACACCCCGTTCTAAACCCAAATGCTGTTACAAAATTATACCTTTCTCCCACCTGTAGCTGACTATTCCTGCACAAAGTCTTTCAATTTTTTTTAAAATTACCAGTTCTGTGGGCATGGCTTGGTGGACGTGGCATGGCTTGGTGGGCATTATTGGTGGGTGTGGCTTGGTGGGCATGGCAGGGAAGGATACTGCAAAATCCCCATTTCTTCCTGTTGTGGTTGGCTCTGGCCCAGTTCCTGCCCCAAGGAATGTGGAGGTGGATGCAGGGGAAACATCAACATGTCGTAGGCCTGTTTTATTGCCGACAGAGTCAGGTAGTGCAGTTTCCTCAGATGAAGAAGAAGGTGGGAATGACTTGGAAGAGGGGGGCTTGGCACATAGCCCAGGAAGCCAATCTCCATTATCTTCAGTCCATTTGGATGAGGAAGTGTTAGACCCATGCATGCGCAGAATTATGCATAGAAGAGACCAATTGAAGAAATATTACAGGAGATAAGAGAGGCCACCTGTGTTTGGGTGGGGCTCCAGTAATTAGAGCTGCTGATATAAATAGCAGCGTGCTGGCTTGGCCGTTGTGGAAGATTATCTGATTGTTGTTCTTCAGGACCGTGCCTTGCTGTTTCCGGACTTTGTTGATTTTTCACGACTTTGAAACCAAAGCAGAGCAAAGTGTGTGTGTTTCACTTCGTGGAAGAAGGAGGGCTGTGACGTTCCTTCACAGCTGCTAGCTAAGTACTTAAGGACTGATTAAGGGGATTGTACAGACTACCAGGTTGTTTTGGGACGAGTGCTCTTTGCAATACAAAAAGGGTGCTTTGTTTCTTTAGAACTTTTGTGATAAAGAACATTGTTGTCGAACTTTCAACTAACTGTGTGTGAGCCTGAAATTTGTACCCTTGAATTTTTGGGAGACTCATACCATAGAGCCCGGCAGAACTCTTCCCAATCAGCCGGGACTTGGGAGGCAGAGAATAGATGGGGATGGGGCCAATCAGAGGTGATATTTACCGGTTCTCTGAAATATTATTTTCCACTACCGGTTCTCCAGAACTGGTCAGAACCTGCTGAAATCCACCTCTGGTGCTGATGCATTTAAGAAGAGAAGTTCTACACAAACAATTGAACAACACTACAGCCACAGAGAAGAAGCCATGCTTTAACGGGTGGGATTTTCCAGTCTGTATATAGTTCACCAGATATTCAGTTCTTTGCCAAATCATAACTTATTCTCCTTGGAGTCTGTGGCAAAAAGATGCTAAGGTACCAAGTTCACTTCCAGGCTACACACAGTTTATAAGGGCAAAGCTTTGTTTCCGACACTACCTTTTCCAAAAAATAATGAGAAAGCATCAGCTATTCCTGGACTACCCTGGATAAGCTTTAATAAGTAACAGAGTGGCATTCAGTCTTAAGTAATAAGGTAAAACCAATTGTAAATAAAGGGCCCCCACAAAGATGTTTGCAAACCATTTAGGAGGTTTCTGTAATAGGTAGAGGCAGGTGTTTGTTATTCCATTTTGGGAGGCAAGAGTGGGCTGGAACAGTTTTGTCTGTTCCATGAAGTCCACTCAAAAGGTAAGGGATGTTGCCAACTTCCGTGGCTTTCTAAAGATAAACATGCCACCAGTTTGGATGGGCAGCCTCTCATTTCTCTTATTGGCTGCAGCTCTTTTCTTCTCCTTTTTCATTTCCAACAAGTTTAAGTGTGAGAGTTGAGCAACCAAACAAGCTACACGCAGAGCATAAAAATTTAATATTTATGTTCTGTCGGGCTCCCAAAAATTCACAGGTACAAATTTCAGACACACACACGTTTGAAAATTCAAAACAATGTTCTTTATAATGAAAATTCACTTAAACCAAGCCCTCTTTTGGTATAGCAAAGAGCACTCGTCTCCAAACAAACTGGTAATTAGTACAAGTCCCTTATCAGTTCTGAGATACTTAGCTTGCAGCTGTGAGGCAATTCACAGTCCTTCTTCTTTCACAAAGTGAAACACACTTTGCTCTGGTTTAGTTTCAAAGCAGGGAAAAATCAGCACACAAAAAGTCAAAGTCAGTAAAGCAGTCACAAAACACAATGATCAGATAATCCTCCACAATGGCCAAACCCACAGGCTGTTTTTTATAGCAGCCTCACTAATTACCACAGCCCCACCCAACCACAGGTGGCCTCATTTTCTTTGATAATAATCTCTCAGTTGTTGTTGCCTATGCATTGCTCTCCGCATGCGTGGCTGTATCATTAACTCTTGTTCTGAATCCAAGGAGGAGCTAGATAATTGATCTCCTTCTGAGTTGTCTGCCACACTCTCCTCCTCGCTGTCACTCATGTCTTCTTGGTCAGAGGAGCCTTCATCATCAGATTCCACCAGGGGCAAAACAGGCCTGCAGCATGTGGATGTCTCCCACACATCCACAGTCCTTGGGGCAGGAGCTGGGCCAGAGCTAACCACAACAGTTTATAGAAATATTTTGAAATGTTTTGTACCCTGGCATCATCATGGCATACCTAAGGCAAATGATATACCAGGAATCTAGGGTTTAATAACTTGGTTTACCAAAATCCCAGGTAACTTCTGGTGAATGGGAAAAAATCCTTAGATTAAAACTCTTTCAGTATCCACGAATGTGGAGATTACTAAATTTTATTTTATTTTATTTATTTATTTATTTATTTATTTATTTTGTCCAATACACAATGAGGGTTTTAGTGGGTATATATCTATAAACACATAGTAAAATACATGATGAAGGTTATAGAGGAGATACTCATAGTAAAATATATCTAAGAAATAACAGAAAAGAAGTTATAGTAATAGAACATATCAATGAAAGAATAGAAGAAGAGATATAGGAATAGAAGAAAGGTATAGGAGATATAGGAGAGCAATAGGACAGGGGACGGAAGGCACTCTAGTGCACTTGTACTCGCCCCTTACTGACCTCTTAGGAATCTGCCGCACGAATCCCAGCGACCGATTAGGTCCCACAAAGTGGGCCTTCTCCGGGTCCCGTCAATTAAACAATGTCGGGGAAGAGCCTTCTCTGTGGCGGCCCCGACTCTCTGGAACCAGCTGCCCCCAGAGATTAGAACTGCCCCTACTCTCCTTGCCTTTCGTAAGCTCCTTAAAACCCACCTTTGTCGTCAGGCATGGGGGAACTGAAACATCTCCCCCGGGCATATACAATTTATGCATGGTATGTTTGTATGTATGTTTGCTTAGTAATGGTTTTTTTTAAATATTTTAAATTATATTTATTAGATTTGTCATGAACTGTTTTATTGTGTTGTGAGCCGCCCCGAGTCTACGGAGAGGGGCGGCATACAAATCAAATCAAATCAAATAAATAAACAAACAAAAAAAAAAAACAAAAAAAACCAAACAAACAAATAAATAAATAAATAAATCTGGATAGGTCAACTGTAGATAATCTAAGGGTAAAGTGTTGGGGGTTTGGGGATGACACTATGGACTCCGGTAATGAATTCCACTGGAATACATTAGCTGATGTCCCAAAATAGTATGTCAACCTCTTCAGTCAGTAAAATGAGGAGCCAAATTGTTGGGGGCAATAGACTGACTCTGTAAACCACTTAGAGAGGGCTGTAAAGCACTGGGAAGTAGTATATAAAACTAAGTGCTATTGCTCAATGCAGAGCAAAGCAGCAATGCATATTGCCACTTTGATACTCATTTTTATTGTTTACCTGCATGGGAGTAAGTGAGGGTTTCCTTAGGATTGAACAATATTCTAGGGAACAACTTTAGCTGATGAGATTGATGGGCATGAAAACAACACCCAAATTAGCCAGTGTTTTGATTTGATTTTTTTAACCCTGCTGTGCTGTTCGGGTCAGTGAGACCCGAAATCAAAGTTTGAGACCCTGTAAAAAAATTTCCCTGCATATCTGAAACTTGAAATTTCATGACTTTTCATCATTTCAGGGGTTCTCTCTATGAGAATTTTTTTGGGGGTGGGGTGGGGGCTTTCTTTCTTGCTGAAAAAAAAGTCACACTTGTAGTGTTCCCGGGTCACCCTGACCCGGACCGAAAACTCTTCATTTGAAGTGCTTATGTTTAGTCAATTTGAAATCTTTTTTCACTTGGAAAGTAGTCTGAACATTTCTGCACACGATGATATGAAAATTGAACTGAAAAAAAAATATGCATATTGCTTTATTTTGATTATAAAAGGCAGACCCCCCCATTTTTGTGACATTTTTTTTCAATTTATAGATAGTTTAGCTTGCAAAATGTGTTCAATTTTACTAAAGTTGGTGTGGGATTGGTAGTTTGGACATTTCTGAATATAAGAAAAATATAAATGAACTGAAAGAAATGATTCTTATTGGTTTTTTTAAAATCAGAAATAAGCACACACCCCCTTGGCTGCTTTCAAGGGGGGTCTGCCTTTTATAATCAAAATAAAGCAATATGCATATATTTTTTCAGTTCAATTTTCATATCATTGTGTGCAGAAATGTTCAGACTACTTTCCAAGTGAAAAAAGTTTTCAAAAAGACCAAATATAAATACCTAAAATGATCAATTTGTGGTCCAGGTCAAATAGACCCGGGAACATTACATTAGGGAGTTTTTCTGAACAGCACAGCAGGGTTAAGCTGGAGATACTGGCAAAAGTTGATTAAGGTTGAGTTCTAGAAAATAAGGACTCTGGTTAGGATATGCAATTTCAATGTGTAAAAGACACAGAATCTGATCTGTAAAAACAGATGTGTGAACAACCTCTTTTATCAATAAAAGTTTAAAAATAATAACAATAAAAAAAACAAAACAAGGAATCTTTGCTAAACAAGGACCTGGAAACATACGCAGCGAAACTTTGTTTTAATGGATTATTTGGAGGAAGACCATATTGATTATTCCCCATAGTCTGAGAAATAGAAACAAATATATCACTGTGGCAACATATTATCTGTGTCATTATGCAACTAACAGATCTTTGCATAAAGACATTAGGGAAATAATGCAAGTTAAATCATTGGTGCAAACATGTTATTACATTCAGTAGCAGTTTATTGTATGCATGGAACTCACTACCTGACTCTGTAGTATCATCACCTAACCCCCCAAACTTTACCCTTAGACTGTCCACTGTTGACCTCACCCGATTCCTAAGAGGTCAGTAAGGGGTGTGCACCAGCATGCCTACCATTGGTGTCCTAATGTTTGAACCTTCAAAACAGCTAGTTTTGACTAGTTTTTACAATGGCTGAAACAGTTTCATTTCTAGTTGTAAAACTAGAAAGGAGAAGCCATAATGGATCTGATAGCTATTATTTACAACTAATGAAATGAAGATTGTCTAAAGCAGAGGTGCCAATCTTGGCAACTTTTAAGACTTGTGGACTTTAAATACTAGAATTCCTCAGCCAGCCATGCTTAAAATTGCCAAGGTTGGAGACCCCAGGTATAAAGCATGGCTGTTGGGTAAATTTTCATGAATGTGTTAAGGTTAAAGGAAGCCCTTCCTCATCCTCAGCCACCTTTCAGTTCTATTCAGCCTTTCACTACTAACCAGAGCATACAAAACTTTTGCCAGACCAATCCTTGAATACAGTTCATCTGTCTGGAACCCACATTGCATTTTGGACATAAATACATTAGAAAACATCCAGAGATACTTTACAAGAATGGGAGTTGGGAGGGAATGGAGATTCTGTAGTTTCCTTCCCCAGGAGTGGAGAGGGAATGGATAATTTGCAATATCCTTCCCCAGGAGTGGGGAGGGAATGGAGATTTTGCAGTATCCTTCCCCAGGAGTGGGGTGGGAGTGGGGATTTTGCAGTATCCTTCCTTCAGGAGTGGAGAGGGAATGGAGATTTTGCAATATCCTTCCCCAGGAGTGGGGTGGGAGTGGGGATTTTGCAATATCCTTCCCCAGGAGTGGGGTGGGAGTGGGGATTTTGCAATATCCTTCCCCAGGAGTGGGGTGGGAGTGGGGATTTTGCAATATCCTTCCCCAGGAGTGGAGAGGGAATGGAGATTTTGCAGTATCCTTCCTTCAGGAGTGGGGTGGGAGTGGGGATTTTGCAGTATCCTTCCCCAGGAGTGGAGAGGGAATGGGGATTTTGCAATATCCTTCCCCAGGAGTGGGGTGGGAGTGGGGATTTTGCAATATCCTTCCCCAGGAGTGGGGTGGGAGTGGGGATTTTGCAATATCCTTCCCCAGGAGTGGGGTGGGAGTGGGGATTTTGCAGTATCCTTCCTTCAGGAGTGGAGAGGGAATGGAGATTTTGCAATATCCTTCCCCAGGAGTGGGGTGGGAGTGGGGATTTTGCAATATCCTTCCCCAGGAGTGGGGTGGGAGTGGGGATTTTGCAATATCCTTCCCCAGGAGTGGGGTGGGAGTGGGGATTTTGCAATATCCTTCCCCAGGAGTGGGGAGGGAATGGAGATTTTGCAGTATCCTTCCTTCAGGAGTGGGGTGGGAGTGGGGATTTTGCAATATCCTTCCCCAGGAGTGGAGAGGGAATGGAGATTTTGCAGTATCCTTCCTTCAGGAGTGGGGTGGGAGTGGGGATTTTGCAGTATCCTTCCCCAGGAGTGGAGAGGGAATGGGGATTTTGCAATATCCTTCCCCAGGAGTGGGGTGGGAGTGGGGATTTTGCAATATCCTTCCCCAGGAGTGGGGTGGGAGTGGGGATTTTGCAGTATCCTTCCTTCAGGAGTGGAGAGGGAATGGGGATTTTGCAATATCCTTCCCCAGGAGTGGGGTGGGAGTGGGGATTTTGCAATATCCTTCCCCAGGAGTGGGGTGGGAGTGGGGATTTTGCAATATCCTTCCCCAGGAGTGGGGTGGGAGTGGGGATTTTGCAATATCCTTCCCCAGGAGTGGGGAGGGAATGGAGATTTTGCAGTATCCTTCCTTCAGGAGTGGGGTGGGAGTGGGGATTTTGCAGTATCCTTCCTTCAGGAGTGGGGAGGGAATGGAGATTTTGCAGTATCCTTCCTTCAGGAGTGGAGAGGGAATGGGGATTTTGCAGTATCCTTCCTTCAGGAGTGGGGAGGGAATGGAGATTTTGCAGTATCCTTCCTTCAGGAGTGGGGTGGGAGTGGGGATTTTGCAGTATCCTTCCTTCAGGAGTGGGGTGGGAGTGGGGATTTTGCAGTATCCTTCCTTCAGGAGTGGAGAGGGAATGGGGATTTTGCAATATCCTTCCCCAGGAGTGGGGTGGGAGTGGGGATTTTGCAATATCCTTCCCCAGGAGTGGGGTGGGAGTGGGGATTTTGCAATATCCTTCCCCAGGAGTGGGGTGGGAGTGGGGATTTTGCAATATCCTTCCCCAGGAGTGGGGAGGGAATGGAGATTTTGCAATATCCTTCCTTCAGGAGTGGGGTGGGAGTGGGGATTTTGCAATATCCTTCCCCAGGAGTGGGGAGGGAATGGAGATTTTGCAATATCCTTCCCCAGGAGTGGGGTGGGAGTGGGGATTTTGCAATATCCTTCCCCAGGAGTGGGGTGGGAGTGGGGATTTTGCAGTATCCTTCCTTCAGGAGTGGGGTGGGAGTGGGGATTTTGCAATATCCTTCCCCAGGAGTGGGGAGGGAATGGAGATTTTGCAGTATCCTTCCTTCAGGAGTGGGGTGGGAGTGGGGATTTTGCAGTATCCTTCCTTCAGGAGTGGAGAGGGAATGGGAATTTTGCAATATCTTTCCCCCAGGAGTGGGGAGGGAATGGAGATTTTGCAATATCCTTCCCCAGGAGTGGGGTGGGAGTGGGGATTTTGCAATATCCTTCCCCAGGAGTGGGGTGGGAGTGGGGATTTTGCAATATCCTTCCCCAGGAGTGGGGTGGGAGTGGGGATTTTGCAATATCCTTCCCCAGGAGTGGGGAGGGAATGGAGATTTTGCAATATCCTTCCCCAGGAGTGGGGTGGGAGTGGGGATTTTGCAATATCCTTCCCCAGGAGTGGGGAGGGAATGGAGATTTTGCAATATCCTTCCCCAGGAGTGGGGTGGGAGTGGGGATTTTGCAATATCCTTCCCCAGGAGTGGGGTGGGAGTGGGGATTTTGCAATATCCTTCCCCAGGAGTGGGGAGGGAATGGAGATTTTGCAATATCCTTCCCCAGGAGTGGGGTGGGAGTGGGGATTTTGCAATATCCTTCCCCAGGAGTGGGGCGGGAGTGGGGATTTTGCAATATCTTTCCCCCAGGAGTGGAGAGGGAATGGGAATTTTGCAATATCTTTCCCCCAGGAGTGGGGAGGGAATGGAGATTTTGCAATATCCTTCCCCAGGAGTGGAGAGGGAATGGGGATTTTGCAATATCCTTCCCCAGGAGTGGGGTGGGAGTTGGGATTTTGCAATATCCTTCCCCAGGAGTGGAGAGGGAATGGGGATTTTGCAATATCCTTCCCCAGGAGTGGGGTGGGAGTGGGGATTTTGCAATATCCTTCCCCAGGAGTGGGGAGGGAATGGAGATTTTGCAATATCTTTCCCCCAGCAGTGGAGAGGGAATGGGGATTTTGCAATATCCTTCCCCAGGAGTGGGGTGGGAGTGGGGATTTTGCAATATCCTTACCCTGGAGTGGGGAGGGAATGGATAATTTGCAGTACCCTTCCCCTGGAGTGGGGAGTAGATGGAGATTTTGTAGTATTCTTCCTCTGGAATGGGGTGGGAATGGAGAATTTGCAATAGCCTTCCCTCGGGAGTGGGGAGGGAATGGGGATTTTGCAGTACCCTTCCCCTGGAGTGGGGAGGAGATGAAGAATTTGTAGTATTCTTTCTCTTGAATGGGGTGGATATGGAGAATTTGCAATAGCCTTCCATCGGGAGTGGGGAGGGAATGGGGATTTTGCAGTATGCTTCCCCTAGAGTGGGGAGGGAATGGGGATTTTGCAGTATGCTTCCCCTAGAGTGGGGAGTAGATGGAGATTTTGCAGTACCCTTCCCCTGGAGTGGGGTGGGAATGGACAATTTGCAATATCTTTCCCCCAGGAGTGGGGAGGGAATGGGGATTTTGCAATATCTTTCCCCCAGGAGTGGGGAGGGAATGGGGATTTCGCAGTATCCTTCCCCTGCCAGCCCCACCAAGAACCAGTAGAGAAAAATATTGAATTCCATCCCTGCATGAGATGCTTTCTAGATTCCCCCAATTTCTCAAGATCCTCCCGATGAATAACATAATTTTGTTACTCTGTTTGTTTTGCTAACAAATTACTCAAAAGGAAGGAAGCACCGGGGTACCCCTAGGTCCTGTCATAGGCTCAGCACACTTCATAAATGATTTAGATGAGAGAATGGAAAGGGAGCTCATAAAATCTACATTTTTTTCCCCTCTGTGAAATTTGTTAGCAAACAACTGAATAACGATGACATGATTTCCTGCGTAGGAGCGTGATGCTTCCCTTATTCACATTTTTTTGAACAATGGTCAAATTAAACCAACGAAATCAAGGCAAAAATATTCAGCGATTTTGCAATATGACGAGTCCGTGCCAAATGGCATACTCACGAGATGGAGCTGCCAGCCACAAACAGCTTTCCTAGTCTGATTAAAAAAAAAAAATTAAGGGAAAATCCTATTACACAACTGTAAGTCATGAAACAGTATTAAAAACATTTGTGTAGTGGAACTTAGGGAGCACAGTTTTCGAGTTTAACTTCCATTAGCCAGCTTGGCATATTTTTTTTTTATTTATTTGTTTGTTTACTTACTTACTTACTTACTTACTTACTTACTTACTTACTTACTTACTTACTTACTTACTTATTTTATTAATCAGATTTGTATGCCCCCCTCTCCATAGACTCGGGGCGGCTAACAACAATAATAATACAATGTAAACAAATCTAATATTTAAGTTAATTAAAAAAAAACCAATTTAAGAAACCAATCATACATACTGACATACCATGCATAAATTTTATAAGCCTAGGGGGAAGGAAAAGTCTCAATTCCCCCATGCCTGACGACAGAGGTCGGTTTTAAGGAGCTTATGAAAGGCAAGGAGGGTGGGGGCAACTCTGATATCTGGGGGCAGTTGGTTCCAAAGGGTCGGGGCCGCCATAGAGAAGGCTCTTCCCCTGGGTCCCGCCAAACAACATTGTTTAGTTGATGGGACCCGGAGAAGGCCAACTCTGTGAGACCTAACTGGTCGCTGGGATTCGTGTGGCAGAAGACGGTCCTGGAGATATTCTGGTCCGGTGCCATGAAGGGCTTTATAGGTCGTAACCAACACTTTGAATTGGGACCGGAAACTGATCAGCAACCAATGCAGACTGCGGAGTGTTGGTGTGACATGGGCATATTTAGGAAAGCCCATGACTGCTCTCGCAGCTGCATTCTGCACGATCTGAAGTTTCCGAACACTTTTCAAAGGTAGCCCCATGTAGAGAGCATTACAGTAGTCGAGCCTCGAGGTGATGAGGGCATGAGTGACTGTGAGCAGTGACTCCCGGTCCAGATAGGGCTGCAACTGGTGCACCAGGCGATGGTTGGTGATGATGGGAACTGAGCTGTATATTGATTGCAACAGTTTGCTATCATTGCAGTACCTTCAAGACATTTAAATCACTAGATTTCACATAGGAAAAGTCTTGGAAATCATATACAAATTTTAATACAGATGTTCATGTCATGGAAAGCCATGCATACCACTGGACTCCACAGAGATTCATGCCTTTATGGCCCACATGTTGCATTTCCATAACAGGATTTTTGTTAATTACCACTTCCAATGTTCAACAAAGTGTTTCTATAGTTTTTTTTTAATTCATGGGGCCATTTTAACAAATTCATCATCATGTTGCATGATAACTTTGCAATATTCACAGTTTCTCAGCTTCACCTATCTGTATATATTGTTGTTAGTTGTATTGTTGTTGAATAATTGAGACATTCCCTTTCATTTATTTGCTGTAGAAGAGATAAAGCCATACCCAACAAATGGAATAAATACTGCCTATCCGGAATCTCGCTATGCATCCGACTACTTCATTAGTAAGTCCATTCTTTCCTTCCTACCTTCCTTCCTTCTCTTTCTCTCTCTCCTTCCTTCCTTTTTCTCTCTCTCCCTTCCTCTCTCTTTCTCTCTCTTCCTCCCTCCCTCCCTTCTCTTTCTCTCTCTCCTTCCTTCCTTTTTCTCTCTCTCCCTCCCTCCCTTCCTTCCTCTCTCTTTCTCTCTCTCTCTCCCTCCCTCCCTTCCTTTTTCTCTCTCTCTCCCTCCCTCCCTTCCTTCCTCCCTCCCTCTTCTCTCTCTTTCTCTCTTTCCTTCCTTCCTTTCTTTTTCTCTCTCTTTCTCTCCCTCCCTCCATTCCCTCCCTCCTTCCTTCCTTCTTTCCTTTCTTTCTCTCTCTCTTTCTCTCTCTCTCCTTCCTTCCTTCCTCCCCTCCTTCCTCTCCCTCCCTCCTTCCTTCTTTCCTTTCTTTCTCTTTCTCTTTCTCTCTCTCTCCTTCCTTCCTTTTTTCTACAAGAAGGTAAATTAATGTGTATAGAATATTAGGCTCTAAACAAATTTTAACAATGTGTGTTCTCTTAACTTAGAACAACTATTGGTATGTGTGACCTAGTGTATCTCTTCCCAATTAGATCTGCCTGTAACATCAGTTCCAGCAGAGAGGGAATGTTGTAGGGTCTTTGGGAAATCCTAGACAGCGTCTTTTTCTGCTGAGGTGCCCACCTAGGTCCCTAAAACCCTGGATTGCCACTTCATGCCATTTTTCTCTTTGTAGGTTATGGCATTGAGCATGCTCAGTGTGTGCCTCCATCAGAGTTTTCTGAGCCCAGCTTCATCACGGAGTCCTACCAGACTCTCCATCCAATCAGCTCCGAGGAGCTCCTATCTCTCAAGTATGAGAATGAGTACCCATCAGTCATCCTTCGCGACCCAGTGCAGATGGACTCCTTGCAGACAGACTACTTCACCATCAAACAGGAAGTCGTAACACCGGATAACATGTGCATGGGGCGTGCCAGCCGAGGTAGTGTAGACGAAAAGATAACGAAAGTCCCTCTCTTTGGGCCATTGTGCTTGCTTCTGTTCCATTCCTGGTACTGCTAAAAAAACTTCTTCAGATCATGGATGCATTCTGCTCGTGAGACTTTAATCAACCCTGGTGTTGTGTTGGTTAGAATGCAATATTGCAGGCTAACTCTGCCCACAGTCTGGAGTTTGATCTGTGGTGGCACAGTGGTTAGAATGCAGCATTGTAGGCTATTTCTGCTGCTGACTGACAAGACTTCGATTCCCACCAGCTCAAGGTTGACTGAGCCTCTCCTCTTTCTGAGGTCGGTAAAATGAGGACCTAAATTATGGGGGCAATATGCTGACTCTGTATCTTACGGCCCACTTAGAAAAGGCCGTAAAGCACTGTGAAGTGGTATATAAGTCTAAGTGCTATTGCTATTGATTCAGACTTCTATCCTTCCAAGGTTGGTAAACTGAGGACCCAGATTGTTGGAGGCAATATGCTGACATTGTAAGCCACCACTTAAAGCATTACAGTGCAGAATATGAGTTTAACTACTACTATTGCTATCAACTGTTTTGAAACGGTGGGTAATTTTGGTATAACATGCCTAAGTGATCTTATTGGAGAAATGTTCTAACCTGGTTTCCCCCAACTACTGACTCTGGAAGTCATTCATTCATTCATTCATTCATTCATTCATTCATTCATTCATTCATTCATTCATTTATTTTGTCCAATACATAATACACATTGAAGAGAAAGATATGTAATAATCTAAGTAAAGAAAAGAATAGAAGAAAAGATATAAAAGTAAAGGTGAGCATATTTGAAAGGAAGAAAAGATAAATGAGATAAGGAGAGACAATTGGACAGGGGATGGAAGGCACACTGGTGCACTTATGCATGCCATAGTCCTAGACATCTTGAGGAATCTGGAACTGGCAAAGATTATTGATGACATTTCATGCAACAGCCATAGGATAAATGACAAGGTGGACTGCATTGTGTCAAAACTCAGTGGGGGAGGGAGATGTCTGTTGTAACTCCCCATTCAAATGGGGACACCAGGCTTATATGCAAATAGGGATGAATGACTCTGGTTTCAAACATGTATATACACTGCACACAAAAATAAAAACAAAGGGAACACTCAAATAACACATCCTAGATCTGAATGAATGAAATATTCTCATTGAATACTTTGTTCTGTACAAAGTTGAATGTGCACAACAGCATGTGGAATTGATTGTCCATCAGTGTTGCTTCCTAAGTGGGCAGTTTGATTTCAGAGAAGTTTGATTTACTTGGAGTTATGCTGCATTGTTTAAGTGTTCCCTTTGTTTTTTGAGCAGTATACATCCATCCTCATCACCACCATACTTTTAATACACTAGACCTCAGACCTATTCAACTTTTCGTATTCAATAATAAATTGAATTTGACCTCCTTCTTGGTCCCAATTCCTACACTTTACAATGGGATTGAAATTGTTTTGTTTTTTTACCCATCCTTTTGTTCTTTTTTTTTAAAGCACAAAAACCAGCAAACCAATGAACAAACTATATTGTTGTCCAAACACTACACTAGCTGGGGTTTTATATCACCCAAAGCTATGATTTAACCAAGGTTTTTGGAATGTGCTAGGGTTATTATTATTATTACTATTATTATTATTATTATTATTATTATTATTATTATTATTATTATTATTATTTAGATTTGTATGCCGCCCCTCTCCATAGACTCAGGGCGGCTCACAGCATACAATAAAACAATTCATAACATCTAATAAATTTAAAAAAACGTTTAAAAAGCCCCATTGTTAAAGCAGACATACACACAACCATACCATACATAAATTGTATAGGCCCGGGGGGGGGGGGGAGCCTCAATGGCAGAGGTGAGTTTTAAGGAGTTTACGGAAGGCAAGGAGGGTGGGGGCAGTTCTAATCTCCGGGGGGAGCTGGTTCCAGAGAGTCGGGGCTGCCACAGAGAAGGCTCTTCCTTCTCTTTCTTAGTTGAAATCATACTGTAATGAAGCCACATTAGCTAAGCTCACCTATCAACAAGGTTTTAAAAATGGAAAGATTTCTGGAAACATCCATATACTTTGCTTGGCAATTATTTGGAAGTGGTTTGCCTTCTATGATTTATTTTAAAAAAAAATATCCCAGTGTAGCCTACACCCTTATTTCCCCATCCAAGTATTATCCTGGTCTAACGGATCTGGTTGAGTTCCTTTGAAATCAGCCAAGGTTAACAGGATACAGCTCCCTTATTGGGCACATCAACTGACTAAATAAATAATATGATTTGTTTGTTTGTTTAACAAATTTATCCCTCCTTTGGGATCACTTTCCAGGTTTATGAATAAATAAATAGCACTGTTTTGGCAAGGTGATCAATCCCCTCTCACTGATGGACACTTTTCCCCTATGCTATGCTAGGCAGGATTTTGCGACTAGAAATTCTACCAACAGAATTGTTGAGTTGTTTGTTTTCTTAAGCTATGCATTTGCTTTTGAGCGTTCTAAAAATGCAATATGAGACAGACACCAAACACCTTCCAAATTCTAAGCTTTAGAGACTTCTGTGCTTTGCTTATCTCAAGCAAGTGACCCCTGCCATTATCTGTTCTGTCGAGCTCTCTGGTAGAATCCTCCCCAAAATGCACAGATACAATTTCAGACACACACACGTTTGAAAATTCAAAACACTGTTCTTTATAATGAAAATTCACTTAAACCAAGCCCTCTTTTGGTATAGCAAAGAGCACTCGTCTCCAAACAAACTGGTAATTTGTACAAGTCCCTTATCAGTTCTGTCATACTTAGCTTGCAGCTGTGAGGCAATTCACAGTCCTTCTTCTTTCACAAAGTGACACACACTTTGCTCTGGGTTAGTTTCAAAGCGGGGAAAAAGCAGCACACAAAGATCAAAGTCAGTAAAGCAGTCACGAAACACAACGATCAGATAATCCTCCACAATGGCCAAACCCACAGGCTGCTATTTATAGCAGCCTCACTAATCACCACAGCCCCACCCAACCACAGGTGGCCTCATTTTCTTTGATAATAATCTCTCAGTTGTTGCTGCCTATGCATTGCTCTCCGCATGCGTGGCTGTATCATTAACTCTTGTTCTGAATCCAAGGAGGAGCTAGATAATTGATCTCCTTCTGAGCTGTCTGCCACACTCTCCTCCTCGCTGTCACTCATGTCTTCTTGGTCAGAGGAGCCTTCATCATCAGATTCCACCAGGGGCAAAACAGGCCTGCAGCATGTGGATGTATCCCCTACATCCACAGTCCTTGGGGCAGGAGCTGGGCCAGAGCTAACCACAACATTATCTAAATTCTTACTAGATATATTGGGTAGGTAAGGAAGTACAGTACATACTGGAGAGGGTATAGGGGTCAAATCAAAACATGTCAAATCTGCCAGTTCATTCTCCATTTCTGAGAGTTATTCTGTGGGCTTTAGTTGCCACCATCTCTGCCAATGATTTCCCCCCCCCCTTGGGTCTTACACAATCCCTGCAGCTGTTTTCAGACCGGTTTTGGTAATTAATGAACTCAAATGATCCTACTACGCTCTTAAGGTTGTCAGTACATCTGAAATGGTTGAGCAATAGCCATAGAGTGGAATTCCAGAGAAAGCAGTGCAAGATCTTGTTTGGTTTGTTTTATTTGTTCACTTTTGAACAACCTGTGTGCTTTGGTAGGAATTCAGATTTTTAGCTGAAGTAAGAGTAATTAATCTGGAACGAGATGCCTGGAGTTGACATATTGGACTTTTGGCGTAGTGATCTCTAAGAAGCCAAGAATAAACAATCCTCATGTTTGCCAGGACTAAGGCCACATCTAATTGTCAGGAGGAGGAGGAGGAAGAAGAAGAAGAGGAGGAGGAAGAGAAGGAGGAAGAAGAAGAAGAGGAGGAGGAGGAGAAGAAGAAGAGGAGGAGGAAGAAGAAGAAAAGGAAGAAGAAGAAGAAGAAGAAAAGGAAGAAGAAGAAGAAAAGGAAAAAGAGGAAGAAGAAGAAGAAGAAGAAGAAGAAGAAGAAAAGGAAGAAGAAAAAGAAAAGGAAGAAGAAGAAGAAAAGGAAGAAGAAGGAGAAGGAGAATAATTATTAACTCATTAACTGACCCAACTCTGGACATTTTCAAAAAGAGATTGGACTGCCATCTGGCTAGGGAAGTGTAGGGTTTCCTGCTTGAACAGGGGGTTGGACTTGATGACCTTTGGGGTCCCTTTCAACCCTAATAATTAATAAATAAATTAGAAGCAACAATGCACAACCTTTCCTTGTTTGTAACAGAGGGCTCTACTACTTACGCAGCTGAAATCTGAAAGTATTCAAATAAATGCATAATTACATATACACATACACAAATATATAAAAAAGCCTGAATCTGGAAGCCAGAGTATAAAAGATGATACTTTTCACATTTGGTGAAGTTTCTTGATAGATAGCACAAGTGGTAATCAGTATGCTTGGTGGTTTCCTTATAGCAGGTCAAGTGGTTTCTCCATCTAACTCAATAATCTGTATGCAGACGTCATTCCTTTTCCTTGCAACATGTTGCCGTTAGATGGAGAAATTGATGATTGAACTATAGATTGAATGGGTGAGATTGACCTACTTTCAGCTTATAATCTTTGCCTTGCTTGCCTTTGCTGCTCCTGTCAAGCTCCAAAAACCAAGAAAGGCAAAGTTACTTCTAAGAAGTTTCCTTTAAAGTCACTCACCTATAACCAGAAAGCAGAAACTCAAGCAAGCTACTTGCATCATTAGAGATATACAGTGGTCCCCCGATCATTGCGAGGGTTCCGTTCCAGGACCCCTCGCAATGATCGGTTTTTCGCGAAGTAGCGCTGCGGAAGTAAAAACACCATCTGCGCATGCGCAGATGGTGTTTTTACTTCCGCCGCAGCAGCGAGGAGCCGAAGATTGGGGTTTCCCCACTGCCCACGCAAACTCCTCGCTGCCGCTCGCCCGCCCTTCGCCCGCCCTTCGCCCGCCCACGCCGTTCGCTCGCGCCGCTTTCCAGCTGAGTCCTGAAGCCAATTCGCTTCAGGACTCAGCTGGGAAGCGGTGCGAGCGAACGGGGTGGGCAGGCGAAGGGCGGGCGAGCGGCGGGCGAGCGGGCAGGCAGGCGGCGGAGAAGCGGCGGGCGGACAAGACAAGCGGCGGGTGTGGCAGCAGCGAGGAGTTTGCGTGGGCGGTGGGGAAACTCCTCGCTGATGCCCACCGCTCGCCCTCCCGCCAGCAAGAGGGGGAAGACCCAGGGAAGCCGCCCAGCAGCTGATCTGCCCGGCGCCATCTACGCATGCGTGGCCATAGGAAAAAGGGCGCGCATGCGCAGATGGTGTTTTTACTTCTGGGTTGAAAAATCGCCATATAGCCGTTTCGCAATGATCGGGATCGCAATACCCGGGGATCACTGTACTCTGAGAGCTTCTACGGAGGAGCAGAAGACTTGACCCAAGTCTTTCTCCCAGCCAAACTATTTAAACTTACCATCTCTCTCCTCTGGGATCCAGACTAGGATCCACCACCACCACTCCAGAGCTGTAGTCTAGGCCTCTTCCCTCTTTAGGATCCAGTGAAGGTCATAAAGAACTTTGGCTCTTCTCAGGTTTAGCAATAGCCTTAACTGAGTAGGAAAAAAATTATATTTGAGAGTAAGGGGCATGCAAATGTTTAATAATAATGAGGAGAAGGAGGAGGAGGAGGATGGTAGTAGTAGTAGTAGTAGTAGTAGTAGTAGTAGTAATAATAATAATAATGATGATAATAATAATAATAATAATAATAATAATAATAATAATAATAATTCTGCCGGCGTGTTTCAACAGCCCGTAATTATCGGGTAATTAGTCCAGGAAGACACACACCACACGATAAAAGGAAACCTCAAAAGTTTTTATAAACAGAAAAAACAGAAACAGCTCCCTTTTTAAATGTCAAAGGGATTTTCTGGTACAGACAAGGCACAGGTTAAATGCAATCCAATTGCTCAACCAATAACTGGGAACTTGAGTCCAATTCTAAAGTCCAGAGAGTCCACACACTATCTTGAACATCACAAAAACCATGATCTTGACAAAACAATGCATCAGATAAACTGCCATGAGGCTAAAACACCAAGCTGTACTTTTATCTGTAGCACTAATTACAGCAGCCCCACCCAACCACAGGTGGCCTCATTTTCTCTTGTAATAATCCTTCAGTTGTTGTCTCCTATGCATCACTCTACACATGCATGGATGTGTCATTAATTCTTGTTCAGAATCCAAGGATGATACAGATGATGGATCTCCTCCTGGGCTGTCTGCCAAACTCCCCTCTTCCCTGTCACTCACGCTTCCTTGGTCAGAGGAGACTTTGTCGGCAGATTCCATCGGGAGCAAAACAGGCCTGCGGCATGTGGATGTTTCCCCCACATCCACCTGCACACTCCTTGGGGCAGGAGCTGGGCCAGAGCTAACAACAACAGCAGCAACAACAACAAAAAAACCAATAATGATAACAACAATAATGATAATAATAATAATAATAATAATAATAATAATAATAATAATAATTGTTCTGCCGGCGTGTTTCAACAGCCCGTAATTACAGGGTAATTAGTCCAGGAAGACACACACCACAGGATAAAAGGAAAACCCAAAGGTTTTTATAAACAGAAAAACAGAAACAGCTCCCTTTTCAAATGTCAAAGGGATTTTCTGGTACACACAAGGCACAGGTTAAATGCAATCCAATTGCTCACCCAATAACTGGGAAATTGAGTCCAATTCTAAAGTCCAGAGAGTCCACACACAATCTTGAACAGCACAAAAACCAGGATCTTGATGAAACAATGAATCAGATAAAGTGCCATGAGGCTAAAACACCAAGCTGCACTTTTATCTGTAGCACTAATTACAGCAGCCCCACCCAACCACAGGTGGCCTCATTTTCTCTTGCAATAATCCTTCAGTTGTTATCTCCTATGCATCACTCTATGCATGCGTGGATGTGTCATTAATTCTTGTTCAGAATCCAAGGATGATACATCGCCTTCTGGGCTGTCTGCCAATCTCCCCTCTTCCCTGTCACTCACGCTTCCTTGGTCAGAGGAGGCTTCGTTGGCAGATTCCATCGGGAGCAAAACAGGCCTGCGGCATGTGGATGTTTCCCCCACATCCCCCTGCACATTCCTTGGGGCAGGAGCTTGGCCAGAGCTAACCACCACCACCACCACCACAGCCACAACAACAACAACAACAACAACAATAATAATAATAATAATAATAAACATTTATTTATAGTGCCCTTTTAACAAAGGGCATGTTAGCAATAGCACTTTTTAACAGAGTCAGCATATTGCCCCCACAATCCGGGTCTTCGTTTTACCCACCTTGGAAGGATGGAAGGCTGAGTCAACCTTGAGCCAGTGACGAGATTTGAATTGCTGACCTACAGATCTACAATCAGCTTTAGTGGCCTGCAGTGCAGCACTCTACCCACTGCGCCAACTCGGTATGAGGACAATGTCTAGGCAATCAGAATCAAAGATTCAGCCCTGTGAACTCTGCTTTCACAACGGTCCCACTATGAATTGTAGGTGTCAGATGGACATATTGCCCAAGAAGGAAATATGAGATCCATCCTCATAGCACTGCAGCTTCGGCTTAAGCCTCTCCCTTACACCTGTTTTGGACACCACCCAAGATGGCATAGTGCCTTTGTAACCCCAACGTGCCAACAGCCCTCCAGGGCAGATCTACACCTGAAGATACTCACGCCTGGCTCCTTTCCAGTGGTAAGGCTTCGAGGTGGTGTTGCCGGGCAGAAATATGGGGACTGTGCAATTCCTATTTGTCTGAGATCTAAATTATGCTCTTGGGGGAACAGGCTGGTGGCTGTGCTGCCAAAAAGACGGTGGTGGTGGTGGTGGTGATGCAATTAAGGCAGCAACTAAGCTAGAACAATATTTTATTAAGAATTTATTGATTGATTTGACTTCTATGCCACCCAATCCCTTAGGACTCAGGGCAGCTTACAACAATGTAAAAGAAAATGCAATATAAATAAAAAGAAGTACTTATTAAAATTCAACACACTAAAATTATAAACAATAAAATCCCATTATACAAACTTACAAATCAATCCAATCGGCCTACATACATGTCTATCCTTACACAGTGCTACCTCTACTTACGAACTTAATTTGTTCCATGACCAGGTGTCTTAAGTAGAAAAGTTTGAAAGAAGAAGCAATGTTTCCCATAGGAATCAATGTAAAACCAAATAATGCGTGCGATTGGGGAAAACACAGGGAGGGGGGAGGCTCCGTTTCCACCCAGGAGATTCCTAGAGAGGCTCCATGGAGGCTTCCCCCTGCCTTTTCCAGCCATGTTTCCTCTCAGGAGTTTCCTAGAGAGGCCCCATGCAGGCTTCTCCATGCCTTTTCCAGCCCTGTTTCCTCCCAGGAGTTTCCTAGAGAGGCCCCATGCAGGCTTCTCCCCGCCTTTTCCAGTTACAGTTTCGGAGCGTCGGGTTTGTAAGTGGAAAATGGTCCTTGAGAAGAGGCAAAAAAATCTTGAATACCCGGTTCTTATCTAAAAAAGTTCGTAAGTAGAGGCGTTCTTAGATAGAGTTACCACTGTATACCTATCCGATCAATACAATTTGGCCGTGAATAATGACAGTATTTACGGGCCCCAGGCCTGGCAGCAAAGCCAGGTCTTCTTGGCCTTTCAAAAGGTCAGTAGGGTGGGGGCAGTACAAACATCAGGGGGACGTTGGTTCCATAGAGCCGGGGCAGCTACAGAGAAGGCCCTCCCCCGCAGCCCTGCCAACCTCCATTGTTTAGTCGATGGGACCTGGAGAAGTCCAACTCTGTGCAATCCTATTGGTCTCTGGGAGGTATGCGGCAGGAGACGGTCCCAAAGATAGTCTGGTCCTAAGCCATGAAGGGCTTTATAGGTAATAACCAACATCTTGAATTGTGAATGTAGACTAATTGGTAGCTAGTGCAGCTCGCAGAGTGTTGTGGTATATGGGCATACTGAGATACACCGATAAGGACTCGCATGGCTGTGCTCTGGATGAGTGTCTCTGGACACACTTCAAGCATAGCTTTTTTTTCTCTTCACCTTAAGATAAAACATACATGAATAAAAATACATCAGTGCCTAACCATATATATATTATCAGCAAAAATATGTTACATTTATAAGTTTTTTTATATATATATTAATATATATATTATATATTAATATATTAATATATATTTAAAAACTTATAGGTGTAACATATTTTTGCTGATAATGAAACACTACTATAGTAGATAATGCTACTATAGATGTATTTCAGGCTTATTTGCTTTCATCAGGTAGCCAAACCCTTACTGGGATTTGAACCTGGGGCCTTAGCCTCTAGGCTACAGGTTCATTTCCTTTATCAGCTTGTAGAAGAGAGAGAGAGAGAGAGAGAGTATATTTGGTATAGATGTGTGTGTAATATATATATATATATATATATATATATATATATATATATATATATATATATATATATTTGGAATACTATAAAATTTGGGGGAAACTACAAAACGAGGAACTGTATTAATGCAGTGTTATATATTGTGTTGTTATTGTTGTGAGCCGCCCCGAGTCTATGGAGAGGGGCGGCATACAAATCTAATAAATAATAATAATAATAATAATAGCTCCATGTAGAGCACATTGCAATAATAATAATAATAATTATTATTATTATTATTATTAATTAGATTTGTATGCTGCCCCTCTCCACAGACTCAGGATGGCTCACAACAGTGATAAAACAATATACAGTAACAAATCTAATATTAAAAGTCTAAAATAACAAATCTAACTTCTAACATTATGTATTAAACAAAATAAAGAAATAAATAAAATGTGCACTTAAGCAGAGTGGAATTAACAAGATGCAAACAATGGATCTTCGGGTTACGAATGTAATTGGCAGGGTCTACTACATTATTTAGATTTGTATGCCGCCCCGAGTCTTCGGAGAGGGGCGGCATACAAATCTAAATAATAAATAATACATAAATTCATAAATTGAGGATTACCGGTATTGCATAGGTTTCATTCGCCCTAACATAATCAAGATGGGAGGTCAAAGGTGGTTAAAACGGTTGCTTACCATGTTTTATAATGCGTTTTTCTTTCCATCAACATTAAAACACGATTGGTGAGGATCTGGAGATAGGCAGTCAGATATTATTTGTAGCCTAAGCAGCAGTGTTTCGAAATGGCGTCTGTAAGTGATGTACGTTACAAGCAGCGTGTCGTCATTAAATTTCTCACTGCGGAGAAAGAAACTGTTGGGAACATTCACAAATGTTTGTGTACAGTTTATGGAGAATCTGCAGTCGACAGAAGTACGGTTAGTCGCTGGGCACAGAGGGTGAGGCCATTAGAAGACGGTTCACCAGAGCTCCAAGATTTGCAGACCAGAACAAGGAGTGGTACCGACAGGACATACATACCCTTGTGTCTCGCTGGAGAAAGGCCATAGAATGGGATGGAGATTATGTGGAAAAATAGGGAGTGTAGAAGAAACATCATTCTTTCTTGTGTGCAAGTTTCATTGTGTTCAATAAATAATTGTTGAAGAAAAAAAATGTGGTGCATTACTTTCTGGGCTACTCTCGTATTTGTAGTCTGGGTCTTTTCCCCCCTTTCTTATGAAGACATCTCAATCCCTGGTGGAAAGTGAACTTCATTTTCTTCTTGCCTTACAGGTAAACTTGGGGGCCAAGATTCTTTTGAGAGTATAGAGAGTTATGACAGTTGTGACCGTCTGGCGCAGTCCTGGAGCAGCCAGTCATCCTTTCAGAGTCTCCAGCGCGTCCCTTCCTACGATAGCTTTGACTCGGAGGACTACCCTGTCCCTCTGCCCAACCACAAGCCCAAAGGCACTTTCAAGGACTATGTTCGAGACCGAACTGACATAAACAAGGACAAACCTGTCATTCCTGCTGCTGCCCTGGCCGGTTACACAGGTAAGATGCGGGAGAAATGTGGGCAATTGATGCAGTTTCTCACAGCAGTGTTCACTCACAAAACAACCTCCAGATCAGTTGTGGATCTGGAGGTTTGCATTTCTGCAATCGGCTGTGTAATGGCTCCTTAAAATTTTGTTTTAGTGTTTCTCTAAAACAGAGGAGAATCCAGAATATCCTACAATCGCAGTGCTTTTGATTAGTGTACAATTCATCTCATTCTACAAACCAAAGGGCTAAATCATTTGCCTGGTTCAGTGTGTTATACAATCGCGATCTGTGTGTCATTCTCATTGGTAGAATGAATGACAGTAACAATAGCACCTCACTGAATCTAGGTTACAAATACATTGGGTGTATCTACATAAGTATGTTAAGCCCAAGTAAACAACACCCTTTTATGATGTACTGTGATAGCTTGGTTCATAAATATACTAAGACAGGGGTAGGCAAAGGTGGCTCTTCTATGACATGTGGACTTCAACTCCCAGAATTCCTGAGCTAGCATGATTGGCTCAGGAATTCTGGTTGAAGTCCACAAGTCAAAGAAGAGCCAACTTTGCCTACCCCTGTACTAAGACAATGACTAGTTCTCAACAATACACAAACCACAGATTTGCAGTCAAACACAGTCTAATCTAGCCTTTGTATTTTTTGACTTTCTGCATATTCCTGGTATTTAAAGCATTTTACAGCCATCATCTTAAGGATGCTTACAAACCTATTAAGACTAAATATCCTTAACATCCTGCCACTGGTGGAATGAGGAAGGAGCTTGAAATATAGGCCTTGCAGATGTCATACATCTCAGAGTTAACAATTAAGGCTCATCTCTTTCAAGTTTGTAGCTTAAACCACTGTTTCCCAACCTTGGCAACTTGAAGATATTTGGACTTCAACTCCCAGAATTCCCCAGCCAGCAGGCTGGGGAATTCTGGGAGTTGAAGTCCAGATATCTTCAAGTTGCCAAGGTTGGGAAACACTGGCTTAAACGGCACAAGTGAGACAGTTGGAGCTACATTTGAGACCATACCTGAATGTTGTTGTTGTTTTATTTATGGAGTTTTATACATACAGCCACACACACAAACCCACACATGATATTTTTTTTGTGAGAGTGTGTGTGCATGTATGCGGTGCCTCTGGGGAAGATGGAAGATAATTTTAGGAGCTATATGCAAGAGGAAGTGGTTAGTCATTTTAGTTCTGAGCTATGAAGTGTATCTGTGGGCTGTAGCAAAAGTAGGTGTAGGTGAAGAACAGAAAGTAAGATGTTGGTTGAGGTTGAATGGAGAGAGGCTCCATTTAGCCATGGTTGTGGGGTAGATATGAAATGAATGGAAAAAAAGTCCATTGGACTGCTTCAGATGTTAGGATAATGCAAGGATGCAGGCTCACATTCGCCTTCTGTTGAGTGGAAATATGCCACTCAACAGAATAATGAGTCGAATAAGTCCAAATCTGGTCTAAATATCTGGCTGACTGTGCAACTAATCATAATAAAGAATTGTTTAGACTAGATTTGGTATTATTCACCTATCAAGTCCTTCCCAAGGAACTGAGAAAGGCAGATGCTTGATACTGGAGAAAATATTGTTACAGGATTAGTGATGGGCGAACCCAACGGTGTTCGGGTTCGGCAAGTTTGGACGAACTTTACGCAAAATTCGGACGAACCCGAACTGAACCCGAACCTGAACGGGGAATCCCTCCCACGAAGAGATTCCGGGGATGGAGCTTTGACGTCACCGGCAGGTTGCTAAGGATGCCAAGGTGATCACTTCCTGGATTCCATGGTGTTCTGTCTGGGTCACTCCAGAAGCCAATACCAACCCAAAAAGAGAATCCAGACACACTGGTAAAAGGCAAAGGCAGTTTATATAATTCAAGGAAAACACAGGTAACAGAAAATGTCCTTTCAAACAGGAAAAACGCTGGAACTTCAAATATACACACGAAGGGAATAGTCCATGAAGCAATACCAGATTCTTGCTGCCAAGACGAAGCTGTAGATAGCAAACAGACGCCTCCCACGAGTCTTCCAGACTGCGAGGCCACAAGCCAAGATCAGAGACACTGAGAATCAAAACAGGTCACCGCAACTCCAATTGATAACACTCCACATGGCTTCAAGGCCTTGCTTGCCTTTTAAACCCTGCTGATGAGGACCACACCCAAACCCAGCTGTTTCTAATTCAATGGTGAAAATATTTCTTTAACTGCTCCTTTCGTTGCTGTGAACGTCTCTGTCTCATGTCAGTGACAGCTTGTGCGTCATCACCTAATGACTCCAAGCTACTGGCTGGGGAGAGCCCCCCCCCCCCGGGGGCTCTCATGCTGTTCTCCTTCATCCCATTCCTGACTCTCCTCTCCCCCGTCCGACTGTTCAGCCCCCTCCTCTGCACTGTCATCCTCCTCTGGGCATGGAGCCAGCAAAGACACAGCTGGTCCCTGAGCAGCCTCAGGCTGAATCACAACACATGGAATCCAGGAAGTGATCATCTTGGTGTCCTTAGCAACCTGCCGGTGACATCAAAGCTCTGAACGCCGGACACGACCCCGAACTTTGCCCGAAGTTTGAAAAAAAATTGGGTTCGTGTTCGGCATACTGAACACTGCAAAATTCAGTACAGACCCGAATTGTGCAGGTTCGGTTCGCCCATCACTATACAGGATGTAGGCTGCTCCAAATAAAGCTGCCTTTTGCAATTGACTGATGGGCAATTTTGCCAATGCTAATGGTGTTCAAATGGCGTTCCAGTTGCTTTATCTTTGGTTTCTTTGAGAAGCATATGCACCAAGAAAAATCCCTTGTGTGTCCAATCATACTTGCCCAATAAAATTCTATTGTATTCTATTTGCCACGGTTCTGTTTGCCTTTCTAGGCAGGTACCTCCTCAAATTAACAATTGTTGATTTTTAAAAGGCCCAAAAGTCTGGGTAGTGAATATTGTGATACCTATAGACAATGAAACAGGAAAGAAAAAACTGGATAAAATCACAAAATACAATGTTCTGCAAATAGTTCCAATTCTTGATTTGATGATCTCTGAGCTATGCTAGTTCCCACTTGATGGTCTTCTGTGGATCATATTATTGTTGCTTTTGTTTCTAGTTTAGAAATTGTTATACATTATTAGATCATTATTGTTATGGGAAACAAGAAGACAGCAGCAGTTGTGACTCCTGGACAATTATAAGGATGAAAGGTAGCAAGAGTTCATTAAAAGTGAGATATCTAAGTTAAGAGTTCTTGGTTCTTGTATTCACTTTGCCTATTAGTTCAGGAGGTGACCTTAGATAACTGGTGTTTTTCTCTTTCATTGTCTTATATTCTTTCACTGTAATATGAAAATAGAATAGATTAGAGTTGGAAGGGACTTTGGAGGTCTTCTAATCCAATCCCCTGCTTAAGCAGGAAACCCTACATAACTTCAGATAAATGGTTATAGAACATCTTAAAAATGTCCAGTCTTAGAGCACCCACAACTTCTGGAGGCAAGTTGTTCCACTGATTAATTGTTCTATCAGGAAATTTCTCCTTAGTTCTAAGTTGCTTCTCTCCTTGATTAGTTTCCACACATTGCTTTTTGTCCCACCCGCAGGTGCTTTGGAGAATAGCTTGATTCCCTCTTCTTTGTGACAGCCCCTGAGACATTTCTATCATGTCTCCCCTAGTCCAGCTTTTCATTAAATTAGAGATACCAGTTCCTGCAGCCGTTCTTCATGTTTTAGCCTCCACTCCCCAAATAATCTTTCTTGTTCTTCTCTGCAATCTTTCTAGAGTATCAACATCTTTTTTACACTGTGGTGATCAAAACTGGATGCAGTATTCCAAGTGTGGCCTTACCAAGACATTATAAAGTGGTATTAACACTTCACATGATCTTGATTCTATCCCTCTGTTTATGTAGAACTAGAACTGTGTTGGCTTTTTTGGCAGCTGCTGCACATGGCTCATATTTAAATGGTTGTCCACTAGGACTCCAAGATCTCCCTCACAGTTGAGCAAGGTACCACCTATACTGTACCTGTGCATTTTGTTTTTCTTGTTTAAATGTAGAACCTTACTTTTTTCACCATTGAATTTCATTTTGTTGGATAGCTCCCAATGTTCAAGTCTGTCAAGATCCTTCTGTATCTTAAGCCTATCTTCTGGGGTGTTGGCTATTCTTGCTAGCTTGGTGTCACCTGCAAATTTGATGACTTCCCCATCAATTCCCTTGTCCAAGTCATTGATAAAGATGTTGAAGAGTACTGGGCCTCAAAGTACTCCACTGCTTACTTCCCTCATGTAGATGCAGTTCCATTGAGTGTGGTTGGTCAACCAATTACAAATCCATCTAGTGGTGATGCTATCTAACCCACATTTTTCTACTGTATCTAGTAGTAGGTCCTGGTCTACTTTATCAAATGCCTTACTGAAGTCCAAGTAAGTTATATTGACAGCATTCCTCTGATCCACAAATGACTATTATAATTCCAGCTTGTCTCATAAAAAATGTTGTAAAATCACAAAACAAAGTTTGGTATCATGTTTTGAGCATCAGAAATACTGACCTAATCATTGAAAGCCCTTCATTTTATGGGAAATTTAAGATAGTGTTGTGTTTAGCTGTGCAGTAAACTGCAAAACAAATGAAGAGTCTTGTAGATTTGACTTTGTTGATAGTTTCACTGACAGCAAGATTATTTGTGCGGTTTGTAATCACCAGTGAGGCACAACCCACTGATGATAACAACTTTGCTGAGAAGGTAATGCTTTTGGTAGAAACCTAATTTGGCTTTTGATGTTTTCTCAAGTTGGCAACGAAAGCACAATCTTCTCAAGCACAGCTATCTATGCTCCACATCTTAACCGATTTTGGCAAATTGTCAGGACTGCAGGGTTGCAGTATTCTCCACCCTATCTTACTTTCTCACACCCATATATTTATGACTAGAGCTGATCAAAAAGTTTGTAAAAGTTCATCGGTCAGATCCTCTTCATCAAGCAAATATACAGGGGGTGGACAAAAAAATGGAAACACCTTGCAGCTCTTCCGTGGAATCCAGATTTGTGAAGCTCTCTTGGAACAGTTTTTGTGGAAACTGGGTTCTGTGCATGTCTATTGAGCTCTGCAGTGATTTTCGGAGCTGCGGTCTTGCGATCCGCTCTAACAATTCACTTTAGAGTCCGACGGTCTCTCTCAGACAACTTCGACTTTCGACCAGACGCTTTCCCTTCTCTTTCAAAAACAGTCATTACTTTTGAGACATGACCTCTTGAAACGCCAAACATTTGGGCACTCTCTGTTACACTAGTGCCTGCCATTCGAGCATCAATTTGGCCTCTTTGAAAGTCTGAGAGGTCTGACATTTCTAGAAGGTTATAACCCATTTCCTTAAATTTCAGTTTAAAAAAAGGTAGTTTTAAAAAACATATCAAATAACAGAGTTTTTTTAAAAAAAACATTAAAATATGTCATGTTTTGATTGATTTGAACATGTTCAAACATTATGATGCCAAAGTCATGTGTTTCCATTTTTTTGTTCACCCCCTGTATATGTTGGTGGTTTGGACAGACTTTGAAACATCACCTTCCTAACATACTTGTCTTTTTAAAATTAGTTCTAGACCATCTATACAAGCAGATGTTTCCACATAATCCTTTATATAGTGCTACCTAGATAGGTAACAAAAGATACAAGGGGCCAAGAAAGATAATGAATTATGTAGGGTTGTAGTTGTGTGAAATTAGCCACTGCATATGCAAATGTTGGTTTATGACTTGTTTGATCATTAAATAATGATTTATGGCTTTCTTGAAGCCAGCCAATTGAGGTTACTCAAAGTATAGTTAAACAGGGCATAACACAGCATAATATGTAAACTCAACCATTACAGATGGCACAACCAAATTCCAAACCAAAATCCTGTTGGGTCAAACTAGGTTTTTCCTAGTTTGCAGATTACACAACTAAAAGATGATTTCCAAAATTGACAATAATAATAACTGCAGCATAATTGCAATTTTTAAGAAAATCTCAGGAAGGTGGCACACCCAGTCTCTTACAGGCCCCCAGACCTTTTCTTTCTGAGCTACCCTGTATATATTATCAAGTAATTTGGAAAGGATAAACAATTCTTACGGCTGATGGAAAAAGTGATGAAAATCCACTGCTATCAGCAAATGTTCCCATTCTCAAATACTACATTTCTGAAATTCCCTCCCAGACCCCCAGCAGGATTACTGATTGAGCAGATTGCCAGATACACGACAAACATGTATGGATGAAATGCACAATTCATCCCCGCTGCAACACAGTGTTCGGGAGTCTGTAAACAGCAGTCACCACCTCTTCCACTTGTGTGAATCTTTGCCAGATGCAAGGCCTGGGTTGACCAACTAGGCAACCAAGATTTATGGAGTGAACCACAATGGCAGAGTTCAAACAATGTATTAAACTGCAAAAATCGATTGAACAAATACAGAGGCTAAGTAAATGCAACACACTGAGCCAAAAGCAAATGAACACATGTTGGTTTTGTGTGTTGTGCAGATTAGACCAAGCAGGAGTAGACCTGGTCTAACAAAGACCAACCTTATCTGGAAATTAGGTGCTGAGGTGGCGCAGCAGGTAGAGTACTGTACTGCAGGCCACTCGATCTGTAGGTCAATGGTTCATATCTCATCAGTGGGTCAAGGTTGACTCAGCCTTCCATCCTTCCAAGGTGGGTTAAATGAGGACCTGGATTGTGGGGGCAATAGGTTGGCTCTGTTAAAAAGTGCTATTGCTAACATGTTCTAAGCCGCCCTGAGTCTAAGGAGAAGGGCGGCATAAAAATATGAATGAATGAATGAATGAATGAATGAATGAATGAATGAATGAATGATTGAATGAATGACTGAATGACTGAATGAATGAATGAATGAATGAATGAATGAATGAATGAATGAATGAATGAATGAATGAATGAATGAATGAATGAATGAATGAAATCTGGAATATCACAAGTTTGGATTGTACTTTTGGGAACCAATGAACTCATTCAGAATGACATAATCTAAAGGGAAATCAAACACTTTGGATTGATAAATGTTGCATATCCCTTTTGTACTTCTTAAAAGTTCTAACACGGGAGTGTCTTTAGGCTGTTGGAGAAGCCCAATCAGTAAATCAGTTTTGGTTCACTTATTCTAGGGACATCTGCTAGACATTTGCAAATGAGAACAAAATTAGCTCTTAGCATTCACGGTTGGCCAATGTTGCGATCTTTCAGAAAAACCTTCGAAGTGACAAATGTGTAACAAAGCAATGGCATTAATTTTAGTGTCATCTTCTTATTTCACATCCTTTTACTTTTCTTCACTTCCGTAATGACTACAATTAAATCCCAAGGGAGGAATGTACCCGTCTCTCTCTCCCATTGTGTCCAGTTTGGAGTAATTTTCTAGAAGGTTGAATGGAAGCCTTATACCAGTGATGACAAACCTATGGCATGGGTGCCACAGGTGGCACGGGGAGCCATATCTGCTGGCACACAAGCCATTTCCCTAGCTCAGCTCCAAAATGCATATGCATGCTGGCTAGTTGATTTTTGACTCACAGGGAGGCTATGGGAAGGCGTTTTCGGCTTACAGAGGGCCTCCAGGTGTGTGGGGTAGGGCAATTTTGCCCTCTCCAGGCTCCAAGGAAGCCTCTAGAGCTAGGGGAGGGTGAAAAATGGGTCTACTGGGACCATCGGAAGTTGGGAAACAGGCCATTTCTAGCCTCCAGAGGGCTTCCAGGGGGAGGGGGAGGCCATTTTCAGCCTCCCAAGGCATTGAATTTATTTATTTTATTTTATTTATTAGATTTGTATGCCGCTCCTCTCCGCAGACTCGGAGCGGCTCACAACAGTGATAAAACAATATACAATGACAAATCCAATATTAAAAGTCTAATTATGGGTGTGGGCACTCGCGCATGCATGATAGCATGCACACACGCACTTTTGGCACCCATGGGAAAAAAGGTTCGCCATCACTGCCTTCTACTGTTGAGCATACGTGCTGGTGCTCTAGACTAGGGCGTCTCCAACCTTGGCAACTTTAAGACTTGTGGACTTCAACTCCCAGAATTCCTTTGCTGGCTTTGGAACTCAGGGAGTTGAAGTTTACAAGTCTTAACGTTGCCAAGGCTGGACACCTCTGCTCTAGACCTAGGAGACCCTTGAGAGATATTCTGTAGACCAGGGGTGTCAAACTCGATTTCACTGAAGGTCCCATCAGGATTATGTTTGACCTCGAAGGGCCGGGGGCATATGGCCAAGGTGGGCGTGGCCAGCTTGACCTCACTGGCTCTGTTTTCGCTGGTAGAGGGCTGCAGGAGGCCGTTGCGGCTGAAAATGGTGCCTAGGCAGGACATGGGTGGGCGAAATTTGCATGGCCTCCCAGGGCTCCGTTTTTGCTGGCAGAGGGCTGCAGGAGGCCATCACAGCCAAAAATGCTCCATTTTTGCTGGCAGAGGCACTGCAGGCTGGTCCTTTGTTGTTTCCAGGGCAGGCCAAATTAACCACCCTTGAAGAGCCTTGAATTTGACACCCTTGTTCTAGGTATGACTTTTCACTTGCCTCCCCCCACCGGGAGATTTCCATAGGGTTGTCTTAAAGCCAAGTTAATTTCAGAACAAGAATGGGAAATTTCAGAGGGACATTTATCTGCAAACAGTCCACTCATTTGGGACGAGAAGGCATTTCTTAACCCTGCTGTTCTGTTTAAGAAAAGTAACAAATCTTCTGTTCCCGGGTCACCCTGACCCGGACCGAAAACTCTTCATTTGCAGTGCTTATGTTTGGTCTTTTTGAAAGCTTTTTTCACTTGGAAAGTAGTCTGAACATTTCTGCACACAATGATATGAAAATTGAAATGAAAAAAGTAAATCTTATTGGTTTATTTTGCGGATATAATGCACGCCCCCCCCCATTTTTGTGAAATTTTTTTCAATTTATGGATAGTTTTGCTTGCAAAATGCATTCTATTTTACTAAAGTTGGTATGGGATTGGTAGCTTGAACATTTCTGAACATAATGATATGAAAATTGAACTTGAAAAATTGATGCATATTGGTTTATTTTGTTGATGAAATGCATGCCCCCCCGTTTTTTTAAAATAGTCTTCACTTTATGGATAGTTTTGCTAGCAAAATACATTCTATTTTACTAAAGTTTGTGTGGGATTGGTAGCTTGAACATTTCTGAACATAATGATATGAAAATTGAACTGGAAAAATTGATGCATATTGGTTTATTTTGCACATAAATGTATGCCTCCCCCCGTGTTCAATTATTTCAATTTATATAAAAATTATGCTGTTAATTTCAAACTTACATACTTTTTTTTAGTAAAATGGATTTGTTTCATAAAATTAGTCCTCTGGCTACAATGTGGTTGATTTTCAAAAGGATATTCCAAATATTTCTAGACAAATATGTATAAACAGTGACAATAATGGCACATAGCAAGGCCGGGGGTGGGGGGTGGCCTTTTTGTGGCAAAAATAAACCAATAAGAACCATTTTTTTCAGTTCATTTATATTTTTCTTATATTCAGAAATGTTCAATTTAGTATATCAAACCTTTTGGGGGGAAATTCCTTAGGGATTTGTAGCCTTAAAAAAATAGAAATTGACACGAAATTAAAAAAGGATGGGGGGGAGGGGCTTTTTGATCAAAATAAAAATATAAGTCTCAATTTTTCCAGTTCAATTTTCATATCATTATGTTCATAAATGTTCAAACTAGTTTTCCAGTTGAAAAAGTTTTCAAAAAGATCAAATTCAAGTACCTAAAAAAATTATTTTTGGTCCGGTCATATACGAACAGAAACAGACTCGAAGTTATGATTTTTTTTTGCCCAGAAAACAATTAGCCACCACCCCAAAAATATTTTTTGATGATCAGCATTGTTAAATTGAGTAAATGAATGCCTAAGATTTTAAAGAATATTTCGGATTTGGAGGATAAAAAAAATAAAAAGTGAAAATGGTTGCAAGCAGCCGAGAGGGGGGGGAGGCCTTATTTCTGATATTAAAAAACCAATAAGAATCATTTTTTTCAGTTCCTTTATATTTTTCTTATATTCAGAAATGTTCAAGCTACCAATCCCACACCAACTTTAGTAAAATAGAATGCATTTTGCAAGCAAAACTATCCATAAATTGAAAAAAAAATCACAAAAACGGGGGGGGCGTGCATTATATCCGCAAAATAAACCAATAAGATTTACTTTTTTCATTTCAATTTTCATATCATTGTGTGCAGAAATGTTCAGACTACTTTCCAAGTGAAAAAAGTTTTCAAATTGACCAAACATAAGCACTTCAAATGAAGAGTTTTCGGTCCGGGTCGTATGTGACCCGAACAGAAGATTTGTAACTTTTTTTGCCCAGCAAAAACTAAGCCCCCCACCCCCCAAAAAAAATTCTCATAGAGAGAACCCCTGAAATGATGAACCAGCATGAAATTTCAAGTTTCAGATATGCAGGGAAAATTTTTTACAGGGACTCAAACTTGGCTTCGGGTCGCATACTAGAAGGCTACATCAGCTTTGGCTTATTTTTAAAGGGAGGGTTTTTTCCCTTTCTTTCCAGACAGTGGCTGATGGGCCATAAATTATTAACATGTAGGTATGTTTGGGTAGGCTAATCATTTGCTTACTCATGTTTCTGCCCAGTTGCTTCAGATCTCCTCGTATATCTCCCTTTGGCTGACAGTTTCATGTGGAATACTTCTTCCTTAGCATTTTGTCACATAGGAACCACAAGCCTGTGTTAGAAAAGTGCCGCTCTGGCCTTTTTTTAAAAAAAACAAACAAACCCAGCAACAACAATAAAAATTGCTCTGCTTTGTAAATGACCACTTTCAGAAGTAATAGGACATGTTACAGCTAAATAAAACCATACGCATGCAATTTAACAAATCTTTTTCTAAAGTAGCTGAAGACAGTGGTTGCATAATGTGTGGAAACAGTCAATGGAATTAGAAGCTGTTAGAGCCCTAGTTGAGCTTGCTTGCTTCTTTCTTTCTTTCTTTCTTTCTTTCTTTCTTTCTTTCTTTCCTTCCTTCCTTCCTTCCTTCCTTCCTCCCTCCCTCCCTCTTCATTTTTCTTTTGTCCTCTCTTTATTTTTCCTTCCTTGCTCTCTTCCCCCCTTTCCTTCAATGGAATTAGAAGCTGTTAGAGCCCCAGTTGAGTTTGCTTGCTTCTTTCTTTCTTCCTTCCTTCCTTTCTTTCTTTCCTTCCTTACCTCTCTCCTCCTCCTCCTTTTCTTGTTAATAACAACAGAGTTGGAAGGTCTTGTAGTCCAACCTGCTGCTTAGGCAGGAAACCCTACATTACTTCAGAGAGATGGTTATCCAACATCTACTTAAAAACTTCCAGCGTTGGAGCATTCACAACTTCTGGAGACAAACTGTTCCACTGATTAATTGTTCTAACTGTCAGGAAATTTCTCCTTAGTTCTACGTTGCTACCCTCCTTGTTCAGCTTCTTGTTCTACCCTAGGTTGACTCCTTCTTCTTTGTGGCAACCCCTGAGATATTGGAATACTGGAATATTCCTCCTCCTCCTCCTCCTCCTCCTCCTCCTCCTCCTCTTCTTCTTCTTCTTCTTCTTCTTCTTCTTCTTCTTCTTCTTCTTCTTCTTCTTCTTCTTCCTCTTCCTCTTCCTCTTCTCTTCCTCTTCCTCCCCTCCTCTCCCCTCTTCCTTCCATTTCCCTCCCCTCTTTTTCTTCTTCCACCCTCTTTCCTCCTTCCTGGTCCTGGCTGTGAAGGACTCTGACAGATTACGCAGAGAAAATAGCGGAATATAGGACTTCAGTAGTTTATTTATGGTAAACCCTGCAGATGACTGCCTTTTCTCAAAAGCAGCAGGATTACTACCTTCGTAACATCATACAGCAAAGGGATGCTTATGCCATGGACTCTAATCTCTTGAGCTCAGGATGAAGAATCTGTGATGGGTACCTCTCCTGTCTCTGCTTGAACACATGCACTGAAGGGGATCTTATCATCTCCTTTACTTGTTGGTTCCAAGGTTGAACTGCTTTAACCTTTAAGGAGGTTTCCCCAGCAGCACTCAACTGAGCCCACAACATAATGCACCGATGCCTTCTGTAGCAGAAGGCAGTAGAGGCAAGGCATGTTCTTCCTTTAGTCAAAGATGTAACTTCTAAGAAAATTTGGGACAGGGAACTACAGTTTAACAGTGACCTTTGTTCAATTAATGCCTGAACAAAGATATACAGATGTTTTGGATTCAATTCTGGAATGCCGAACCAATCTGCCCCTTTTGGCTAACACATCTGAAGATGATAAGTTGGAGAAAGTTGCCATCAAGTGACATCAAAAATCACTTGTGTGTGTGTGTGAGTGAGAGAGAGAGAGTGTTTTTCTAGCAAGGCAGAGCAGCCCAGGTTCAAATTCTAAAGGGTATGGCTAGTTGATGAGAGCTAAACAGCTCAACATAGATCTATACTAGTCTCCCTTTATTTCTTTATCAGTTCTTTGCAGGTTTGTAAAATATGTATGTATGTATGTATATTGGGAATGCATGTATTGGGAATGCATGCATGTATATTGGGAATACCAGGGTGATTTCAACAGAAAATCAACCATATTAACAACTATCATGGCCAAATCATATGAATGGTATGCATGCATGTTGTCTTGATTGTTTAATTATTGGTTTTTAATTAGGGTTTTATAGTTTTAGTTTGAATATTTGACTCTTTTTAATTGTTTTTTTTGTATTTATATTATTATTTTAAGCCACCCTGAGTCCTTGCGGATTGGGCAGTACAGAAATCAAATGAATGAATGAATGAATGAATGAATGAATGAATGAATGAATGAATGAATGAATATGGCTCTTCCCTGGTCAAAGCTGATTCGGAGGCGAGCCTATAGCAGCGAGGTTAATATCCTGCCTTGCACGCAGCACGCTACAGGTTCAAATCCCAGTAAGGGTATATCTAGCTGACGATGCCATAACAAGGTCGAAATAGATCTATACTAGGCTCCCTTCCTTTTCTATATATATATATGCCAATAAGTGAAAAGGGAGCCTAGTATAGATCTATTTCGACCTTGTTATGGCCTCATCAGCTAGATATACCCTTACTGGGATTTATATATACAGTGTTCCCTCAATTTTTGTGGGTTCGAAATTCGCGAATGGCCTATACCACGATTTTTCAAAAAAATATTGATTAAAAAATATTTCACGGTTTTTTTCTATACCACGGTTTTTCCCGTCCAATGACGTCATACGTCATCGCCAAACTAATAATTTTTGCAAATAAATAACAAAAAAAATAATTATTGTTAATAAATAATTATGTTTATAAATATCAGGATCACTAAGTGTCTTATTCAATGGTGAGTACCAGTAATAATGGTGAGTAAATGGTTATTAAAGGAATGGGAAATGGTAATTTAGGGATTTAAAGTGTTAAGGGAAGGCTTGTGATACTGTCCATAGCCAAAAATGGTGTATTTACTTCCGCATCTCTACTTCGCGGAAATTCAACTTTCGCGGGCGGTCTTGGAACGCATCCCCCGCGGAAATCGAGGGAAAACTGTATATATATAAATATAATCTCTGAAATTTACATGGGAAGAAACCCGAACAAGACATTCCCAGAAGCTCCCAACAAGGCTGCGGGTTTAACAGGGACAAAATACAGTTGTGCTCATAGCCAGCCAAAACTTCTGAGACCAAACATGTCGCTGATTATGTATTCACTTCCCAAAGGGACTTTCCTCAAACAGGGTTCCCAGTGTAGTCACCGCTTCACAATCCGCTGGATGTATCATAGTTTCATGGTGATGCTAGAGGATTCCTAATATGTAACAATCCCCCATTGGCTGGTCTTGGAAGAGTTTCCTTCACCCTGTTGAAGGCGAGACAAGGACATTCATTGTGGAGGGCACTTAGAATGGGAGCCACCTCTGACTGGCTCTATTCTTAGTCCACCCTTCTTCTATAGTACAAAGGTCAGCAGACATTGGGGAAAGAAACCCGGAACGTTCTTCCTTGTGATGAGGCTTGCAAGCCATTCCCAAATTGAACAGGCTTGGTGGAGTCTGTTTGGGCTGAGAAGAGCCCTTTTTTTGATTGAATTTCAAAAGGTTACACCACAAAAGGCAGATTGTTATTCGTGCCCGGAATGCCAACATCAGATGATTTCTCTGTTTCATAATATATAGAATCCGTATGTCTAAATAAAGCTTAACAAAGACACTTTTGAGTTTAGCAAGCACATGGTAGACTCTACACACACAAAAATGAATCAAGAGGAGAGGGCTTTACAGACCCCCGGATACCAACTTTGTTTAGTCTGGCTAATAAACAAGGGAAATCCTTAATAAATTTCAACTTCAATCAGACTCTTTTAAATACAGTGTAATGCCAACAAGAATATGTTTGACCTCTAATGGTAAACAGTGGATACTTAAGCAGAGGTTAAATAGTCATAATTCAGGTAGATTAAATAATTTCTGGCATCCAGCTGATGGAATCGCGTGCCAGTTTTAAATCTTACTCTTAACATTTGTGTTGCAATGTCTACATTGATAATCATCTTGCTTTAGAATCACCAGAGGAATCCAAAACTAACTTTTAAAAAAGAAAACTCAGGATGATCCTTGTTCACGCGGTGATGTTTTCATTCTCTCCCGCTTTGGATCTGTGACGTCCTCCTATTTGTGCACATCATGTGCTTTTTTGGGAGTTTCTTTTCTTTGGAGCAGGAGACAGACGTGGTCCTATTTAAAGTCCAATAATCCCATGAGACTTTGGCTTCTGTTCTAGGTTCCTCTGGCACACAATTGAAGGAACAGAGAGCCTTCATGGCATCGGACCAGAATATCTCCGGGACCGCCTTCTGCCGCACGAATCCCAGTGACCGGTTAGGTCCCACAGAGTTGGCCTTCTCTGGGTCCTAAACAATGTCATTTGGCGGGACCCAGGAGAAGAGCCTTCTCTGTGGTGGCCCCAACCCTCTGGAACCAGCTCCCCCCAGATATCAGAGTTGCCCCCACCCTCCTTGCCTTTCGCAAGCTCCTTAAAACCCACCTCTGTCGTCAGGCATGGGGGAATTGAAACTTTTTTCTCCCTTCCCCCTAGGCTTATAGAATTTATACATGGTATGCTTGTTGCTATGATTGGTCTCTTAAATTGGGGTTTTTTAGATTACTTTTTAATACTAGATTTGTTACATTGTTTTCTTCATTGTTGTTAGCCGCCCCGAGTCTTCGGAGAGGGGCAGCATAGAAATCTAAATAAACTAAACTTTGGAGACAGACTTCATACTCTGCTGGAGCATGCAGAAACTGGTTCCACTAGGCTTGGCAAGGTGTGCTCCAGAAAATTAGCACTATCTATGTTGCCAGAGCTAAGAGAAAGAGTGGCAGAACCTGGAGGTGGAGTTAAAGGAGGAATCAGCCTAAATTTCCTACATAGCCACAAATGAGTTAAATTCCGCTCCCTTGAATTCCTATTGATCCTTACCTATCACCAAGCAGTTGATTGTTGTGTTTTGGGATATGTAGCAATAAATCAGTTTAACTCAGTGTTTCCCAACCTTGGCAACTTGAAGAGATCTGGACTTCAACTCCCAGAATTCCCCAGCCAGTTCCACTAATTGAATTGTCCTGATAGACCAGATTCAATCTGTTTTTCAAAGGCATTGCTACCTGATACAATAAAGAAGGTAGTCTGTTTTGAGTTTAATTTGAGTCTCAAGTGAACAAATTCATGTTGTTTTCTTGGCGACAATATGAAAGGTTTGCTTTTTTCCCCTCCAGGATATGTGTCTTTATGTGTGTGTGTTTTTAGCTTTTCAGAGTAGCCTACAGCTCTGGTTGTTCCAGAAGTTCTCGCATCAAAGTCCTGAATGGGACCAACTCTATTTAGCTTTTTCATAATCAGTGAAGAGCAGTTAGATCCCTATTAGCTTTTGTAACAGTGAAGCACAATCTGGGTGCCCAGTATCACAGTTTAGTCCTCCCCAAACCTTGAACTTAGCCCTTAAAGTACCTCCAAAGTTATGATTAAATTTATTTATTTTTAATATGACAGAAGAGGGTCTAACAAAATGTGACAGAAAGGGTCGAACAAAAGAGCATTGTCTTAAAAGTATTTAAATTATTTTTAATTAGCAATAGCAATAGCATTTAGACTTATATACCGCTTCACAGTGCTTTACAGCCCTCTGTAAGCGGGCTGGAGAATTCTGGGAGTTGAAGTCCAACTATCTTCAAGTTGCCACGGTTGGGAAACACTGGTTTAACTGGACCTTCATGTTTGGACCAGGTCTTTCCTGCCTGACATTCGACAAGATGATCTCTGCATTCTGGCACTTTCTTAGGTGCTCCATTTGTTAGTTTCTGACTATGTAGTTTTCCTCCTATTGGTATTTCTCGTTCTTCCCCTCCTCTTTTTAGTTGTTAAGATATACACCAAGGTTTCCAGCCATGTATGAGAATGAAAAACCAGATACTATTGTGCCACCTCAATGTCTGTGAATTTCACAACATCCCTTCTTTTGATCTATATCTGTAAATTTAATAAACGGGTACTCCAGCTTAGGAGAGCTAGGAATATTTCCGCTAGCAAGATGCATCCTTTTTGCACCTCAGCATCACCAAACATTGGTAAAACATGACAGAAGGAAACTGAAATTGAAAAGGCATGATTGAGTTGACCTTAAGAATAATTGTGTTGAGTGTCGGAACAGGGACACAGTGTTCAGTTCTGGAGACCTCACCTACAAAAAGATATTCACAAAATTGAATGGGTCCAAAGACGGGCTACAAGAATGGTGGAAGGTCTTAAGCATAAAACGTATCAGGAAAGACTTCATGAACTCAATCTGTATAGTCTGGGGGACAGAAGGAAAAGGGGGGACATGATCGAAACATTTAAATACGTTAAAGGGTTAAATAAAGTTCAGGAGGGAAGTGTTTTTAATAGGAAAGTGAACACAAGAACAAGGGGACACAATCTGAAGTTAGTTGGGGGAAAGATCAAAAGCAACGTGAGAAAATATTATTTTACTGAAAGAGTAGTAGATCCTTGGAACAAACTTCCAGCAGTAACTGAATTTAAACATGCCTGGGATAAACATATATCCATCCTAAGATAAAATACAGAAAATAGTATAAGGGCAGACTAGATGGACCATGAGGTCTTTTTCTGCCGTCAGACTTCTATGTTTCTAAACAGTGTAGAAAAATAATGAAACAGTGCATCACATCTGACAGCCTAGAGAGGAAACCACTGTTGTACAAAAGAGAGAGTTTTAAATGTCAGATCTACTCTAAGTATTGCTGAAAGTCTATTTAAAGAAGAGGTGAGCGACTTAAGCTTCCCTTCTAAAGCCGGGGTTGGACCCCAGAGGCTGCCAAAATAGTAGCTCAGCTTTTTTAAAGGGCAAGGTGGGGAAACTCATTCAAGATATAGGAGTACCTATACTTCATTAGTCTGCAATTCAAATCCAGAGTTATAAATGTGTTAAGATGATGCTCTAGAAAAAGTGCAAAGAACTAGAATGGTTAGAGAACTGAAGGCTAAAGCTAAAAGTAGTAACTTGTAGTCCTAGTGGACAACCATTTAAATATGTGCAACAGCTGCCAAAAAAGCCAACACAGTTCTAGGCTGCATTAGCAGAGGGATAGAATCAAGATTACACAAAGTGTTCATATGACTTCATAAGGCCTTGGTAAGGGCACACTTGGAATACTGCATTCAGTTTTGGTTGGCATGATGCGAAAAAGGATGTTGGTACTCTAGAAAGAATGCAGAGAAGAGCAACAAAGATTATTAGGGGACTGGAGGCTAAAACATATGAAGAATGGTTGCAGGAACTGGGCATGGCTAGTTTAATGAAAAGAAGGACCAGGGGAAACATGATAGCGGTGTTCCAATATCTCAGGGGTTGTCACAAAGAAGAGGGAGTCAAGCTACCCTCCAAGCACTTGAGGGTAGAACAAGAAGCAGTGGGTGGAAACTAAATAAGGAGAGAAGTAATTTAGAACTAAGGAAAAATATTCCTGACAGTTAATCAGTGGAACAGGTTGCCTCCAGAATGCATTGTGAATGCTCCAACACTGGAAGTTTTTAAGAAGATGTTGGATAACCATTTGTCTGAAGTAGTGTAGGGTTTCTGTATAAAAAATTGTAAGGAGGACTGAAAAGGAAATGGATCATAAACATCCAGAAGGAAAGTTCCCTATTATCAACAACTAATCAAATTGTGTGTATTTATTCATTTGCCTTGGACGGGAAATGAACACTCGGACACCAAGCTGGGTAAAAATGGGTCACTTTATTAAATATTAACAGAAAGACCTGCAGGGGTCGCTAAATGGAGTTTCCTGAACACAACATACTTGGGCAACTCGAATGGGCGTTACTCCATGCCTGGTCAGGGTGAGGCGTGCCCCGCCTACTCCCGACCCGAAAGCCACGCCCAGCATGTGGGAGGGCTTGCCTTGCATGACCCGGAACCGGAAATGACGTAGGTGAGCCCCAAGGGCACCCCCTTCACACCTCTCTGTCCGTGGAGGAAGCTTGAGTTGTGCAATGGGGGTGCCAATCATCTTACAAAAGATGCCCAAAGGAGAACACACAGTTGCTACTGATACCCTTTCCGCCCCGTTTCTGCCATATAGTGACCAAGAATATAAACATCCAATTGCTGAATCAGAACCTATTTACATACAGATGCACCCCGTAACCACAAATCCTTACCCTCGTCCAGGATGGAGTAGGCGAAAAACAATCCGTAGTAAATGCCATAAGACTGCAAAAATTCCTACTCGGCCCCAAACCAGGCGACCTATAAAAACATCCTGGATTGAGCGGAGGGTGGGTGGGTGTCCGTTTTGCGGCGAGCTCGGGGACAAGAGAAGCCGGGGGGGGCGGCAAGCAAGCCCTGATAAAAGGCACACGCCCCACCCCTCGGCTTTCCCAGAATGCCTGAGCGGCCGCTGATTGCTCTGGGGCATTCCCACGCTATCGCGGGGAATGCCCCCCAGCTGATGGGGGATCCGAGTTGGTTCCCGCCATTGGCAATTATCGGCCAGGCATTATTTCGCCCGGCCTCTCATTTAATTTACAACTGATAGTTACACAGCCATCCATTTTATGGAGCGTGACTCTGGGCTGCATACAATAATAAAACAAAATATCAGTACCCTCATGCCTACAACTGGATTTGTGTTTTGTATTAAGCCATTTCTTGGTTTTGATTTAACATGAACTCCACTACAGCATTTGTAAAGCATGATTTAGTGTGCTGTGTAAATGTAACCAGGGATAGGTTCTAACTTACCTTGATGCCGGTTTGCTTATTTTTTTGCAAAAATACAAAAAATATAAAGGCAAAAACAAGATGGCAAGAAATACGCAGTGCTGGAAACTCGGCTTTTGCACATATGCAGAAGACAAAAAAAACCCCGGGGAAAAAATCCCATACAATTTTATTTTTAAAGAATCCAAACTAATAATATTTTTTTTTAAAGATGGCAGCCATGGACCGACACCAACCAAACTGGTTTCAAGTTTCAAGTTTTATTGGATTTATATGCCGCCCCTCTCCAAAAACTCAGGGCGGCTAACAGCAATCATAAACAGTATACAATAATAATCCAATACTAAAAGCGAATTAAAACCCCCTTAATATACAAAACCAAACATACATACAAACATACCGTGCATACAATTGTAACGGCCTAGGGGGAGAAGAAGTCTTAATTCCCCCATGCCTGGCGGCAGAGGTGGGTTTTAAGTAGCTTACGAAAGGCAAGGAGGGTGGGGGCAATTCTAATCTCTGGGGGGAGTTGGTTCCAGAGGGCCGGGGCCGCCACAGAGAAGGCTCTTCCCCTGGGTCCCGCCAAGCGGCATTGTTTAATTGACGGGACCCGGAGAAGGTCAACTCTGTGGGACCTGACTGGTCACTGGGTTTCCTGACATCATTGTGACATCGCTACTGGTTTACTACCAGTTCAGGTGAACTGGTCCAAACTGGTAAGAACCCAGGGGTGCACTGCCCCTGGTACGCCTGGGATTGCCCTCCCAATAGCAGAAATGGTGTTGCCTGTGCATCTGTGCATCCTCGCCCCGCCCGTGCACCCCCGGGCACCCCCATGTGAGATTTTACTTCTGTAAAATTGCTGAAATCTCACACACCATTTGCATATGTGAGATTTCTGTGATTTTCGGCCTTTCTTTGCTTCTGTGCATGCACAGAAGCATAAAAGTGGCTACCTCCAGAACCGATCCGGTAGGATAAGGTAAATTATTATTATTATTATTATTTATTGGATTTGTAATAAATGTGGCCCTTTACTGGAGGAACCCACCTCTGAATATAACCCATCGTGACTTCTTTAACAAACGGTTTGTTAGCGTGTTGTGTAAGCTCCTGCCCAGTTAGGATGGAATCAGTAGTATCGTTGTTAGCATCACCCAAAATTGTTCAAGGTCTTAGTTTCTTCAAAATTGAAAGTGAAGAAGATGGGGAGGAAAAAACGTCGAAAAACAAATCATATCTCCTGCCAGACTCTCCTTGCTTGGAGCCTAACCTGACTTTTTTTCTTTCGAAGAAGAAACTATTAAAGCACTAAGTGATTTAATAGGGAAATTTGTCTCCCTCCACCCACGTTTAAATTCCCCTGTTCCATCCACCCACAATATCAGGGCTGCCTCTCCTTATATTAATAACCACCAACTGGCTCCCCCCTCCCTCTTAACTCAGTGAGATTGTGCAGTTTGTTCCTGCATCAACATGCCTTGGAAAGGGGCCAGTCATTTTCATACCTGCCTCTTTTTTTTTTATCACTTCTTGGTAAACACAGCCAGGAACAAAAAGTCAAGGTCAGGAGAGGCAGCAGGCAAGACGCGGAGGCAGGAGCCCGATGGAGGTCAGGTTGTGGTCAAGTGTCTTTTGGCAGGTGAGAGGGAACAGCTGCTCCTCCCTTGGCAACGCGTGCCAAAATCCTGTCTAGGTAACTAAGATGTAAACCCTACACTGGCATACAAACGCCCCATTGATTTTCCTATTCGACAGCTGCAATTCCAGCAGTATGTATGTATGTATGTATGTGTGTTTGTGTGTTTGTGTGTTTGTTTGTTGATTGATTGATTGATTGATTGATTGGATTTATATGCCGCCCCTCTCCGGAGACTCGGGGCGGCTAACAGAAATAATAAAAAAATGTACAATAATAATCCAATAAATACTAAAAATGATTAAAAACCCATTAATATAACAAACCAAACATACATACAGACATACCACACATGAAATTGTAAAGGCCCAGGGGGAAAGAGCATCTCAATTCCCCCATGCCTGGCGGCAGAGGTGGGTTTTAAGTAGCTTACGAAAGGCAAGGAGGGTGGGGGCAATTCTAATCTCTGGGGGGAGTTGGTTCCAAAGGGTCGGGGCCGCCACAGAGAAGGCTCTTCCCCTGGGTCCCACCAAGCGGCATTGTTTAGTTGACGGGACCCGGAGAAGACCCACTCTGTGGGACCTAACCGGTCGCTGGGATTCGTGCAGCAGAAGGCGGTCCCTGAGATAATCTGGATTCAACTCCTTTGCTTGAAAGACATCCTGTGAACCCACTAGGCATGTACAGCATGGGGATATTATCACAGGTATTGTGGTGGCTTCCAGGAACCCATTATAGCTGAGATAAAATAAGTGAGCTGTTAGCTGTGAGACAAGTCAGGACAAGGGAACTCATCAGAATTTGGACTCTCTTAGGAAAGATGTGGACAATCTCTTCAACTGTCAGAACAGATTCTGCTATTGCCCGTGAGGTTAGCAAAAATGTTTAAAAACATGTCCACCAAATGTTGGAAACTTATTTATTTATTGGATTTGTATGCCGCCCCTCTCCGGAGACTCGGGGCGGCTAACAGCAACAATAAAGCAGTGTACAATAGTAGTCTGATGTTAGAAACAATTAAAAACCCATTAATATAAAAAACCAAACATACATACATACATACCATGCATAGAATTGTAAAGGCCTAGGGGGAAAGAGGATCTCAATTCCCCCATGCCTGACGGCAGAGGTGGGTTTTAAGCAGCTTATGAAAGGCAAGGAGGGTGGGGGCAATTCTAATCTTTGGGGGGAGTTGGTTCCAGAGGGCCGGGGCCGCCACAGAGAAGGCTCTTCCCCTGGGTCCCGCCAAGCGACATTCTTTAGTTGACGGGACCCGGAGAAGATCCACTCTGTGGGACCTAACTGGTCGCTGGGATTCGTGCAGCAGAAGGCGGTCCCTGAGATGTAATCAAATACTGGGCACATATTATCATATGTGGTGGCACTGCCCAAAAGTAAAAAAAAAATGGACAAAACTGCACATGTGGTTAGAAAAAAATGTTAAGGCAGCATATTACTATTTTCATTCGCATAATACCAGAGAAATATGATAAAAGGGAATGTATATTTAATATGACCTGTTTTGTATTTGCACACTACTGGAAAAATGATGAAACACTTACAGAAGAAGATATAATAATAAAAAAAAAACATTAGACTGTGCACAAATTGATAGATTAACACTAAAGATTAAAAAAGAAGAGTATTTTTGAACTTGGGTCTTGTTCTATCAATGGTTGGATAAGAGAGGTAGAAATTAGGAACTAAAAAGCATTACTATGTAAGCAAATGGATTCGGACAGAACGCTGTTTGCTAAGCACATTGTATGTAAAGAGAAAATGTATACATTAAACTAAATTTAAAAAAAGAAAGAATAGGTTTTGCTATTGATGTTTATTTGATTGATCGATTCAATTTGTATAGCCACTCCACCCCAAACCCATGATGGCGAACAATCCTATATAAAAACAATTAAAACAGGACACAAAAATAAATACAAACAGCAGTCAAGATTACAAGTATTGTAATCGGTCAGTTTCATCATATCTAGAAAGCCGGGATTTTCACACATTTGGGTTCCCAGGTCTGGTCACATAGACAGGCCTTTAAGACCTTGTGAAAGGCCATCAAGGTTTGGGTCATCCCAATCTTAGGAGAGACGATGTTTCAGAGGCAAGAGTTATGGCAAGAAAGGGCATCTCCTGATCCCTGCCTACTGACATTCCTTAGTTGATGGGTACCAGTTGCTCACCTGGCTGGGCCAGTTTGGACAGGTAAAAATGACTGAAAGAAGATGGTCCCTCAGATAACCTTGCCCAAAGCTATGAAAGTACCTTGCAAGGTGGACCTAGAGCCAGGGTGGCACAGTGGTTAGAGTGCAGCACTGCAGGCTCCTTCAGCTAAGTGCTAGCTGTAGTTCAGCAGTTCAAATCTCACCACCGGCTCAAGGTTGACTCAGCCTTCCATCCTTCCAAGGTGGGTAAAATGAAGATCCAGATTGTTTGGGGCAAGAGACTGATTCTGTAAATTGCTTAGAGAGGGCTGTAAAAGCACTATGAAGTAGTATATAAGTCTAAATGCTATTGCTATTGTTTAAAGAAAAGCAGGTCTCCAAGGAGCTTTAGAGAACCTCTTTACTTGGATATCTGATAACACAAGGGACCCTTTGGGAGATAAGCATAGCCCATCCAGTCTTTCAGGCTTCTCATAAAGATATAACTTTACCAAGGCCTGCCTTGTCTGAATAATTTTTTTTTCCATTTTCTGACTTCCAATTTAGAGTATATGCTTGAATATTAACTCTTTCTAATTTATTGCAGTGTTATTCCTGGATTTTAATAATAACTTTTTGCCTTCACTTCACCAGTTTGATTTCAGGGAAGGATGCTAAATAAATAAACAGTGAAACAGCTCTAACCTTGAATGTGGTTTCCTCATTTCTAATTTGTTCCTGGGGACAACATTTCATTTATGGGTTTCACTTCTAGGATACTTATTTGTTTTTCTCCCTGTTTCTCTGTCGTCTTAGGTAGTGGACCGATTCAGTTATGGCAATTCTTGCTGGAACTTCTGACAGACAAGTCCTGCCAGTCATTCATTAGCTGGACAGGTGATGGCTGGGAATTTAAACTTTCTGATCCTGATGAGGTAAGTATAAATTTAATCTGGACTGTACATATGAAGTCAAATTCTTATTTTTTTAAAAAAATGAAATTTGAATACATTTTAACAACATAAAAACAGTGCAAATGTTCTCAATGAATCCAAGACTATGTAAATTTATTATCTTGAAATGTATATAAATAGAGATATGAAGTAGGTGTTTCCTTTCCTTTAAAATCATCTAATTAACAAAAGTTTTTTTCTTATTATGGAGACGACTATTTTGAGTGGAGCGATTGGAGCTCCTTTTTTGTTATGTGTTTTGTTTTGCATTTTTATGTATGTATGTCTTGTTTTGTCTTTGAAAATAATAAAAAAACCCAGTGCAAATATTTAAAAGGAAACAAAATAAGGCAGAGTAGATGGGATAGGATAAGATAGGATAGGATAGCATAGCATTGTATAGCATTGCATAGGTCCCGTCGACTAAATAATGCTGTCTGGTGGGCCCCAGGGGAAGAGCCTTCTCTGTGGCGGCCCCGGCCCTCTGGAATCAACTCCCCCCAGAGATTAGAACTGCCCCCACCCTCCTTGTCTTTCGTAAACTACTCAAGACCCACCTATACCGCCAGGCATGGGGGATTTGAGACACCTTTCCCCCAGGCTCTTTATATTTTATGTTTGGTATGCATGTGTTGCCTGGTTTTAATATGATAGGGTTTTATATATTTCTTTTAATATTAGATTTGTTTCACTATAATACTGTTTTTATCATTGTTGTGAGCCGCCCCGAGACTTTGGAGAAGGGCGGCATACAAATCTAATAAATAAAATCAATAAATAAAATAGCATAGCATAGCACGGCATAGTATTGGCAAATCTTTTTTTGGTTTGTGTGTCTAAAGATTGTGGGTGTGCTAGCATGTGTGCATGTGCCCAACCTCTTCCCTCCCCCACACTCATGCACACACACATGTGCTGCCCCCCACATATGTACACAGGCCTTTCTGAAGCCTGGTAGGTAAAAAATGCCCAAACGGCAAACTGGAAGTTAGGGAAAATGCACTTGCTGTTTGCTGTTGTGCTGTTTTTTGCACTCCGGAGGGTTCAGGGAAGCTTCCCGAAGCTCCGGAGTGCAAAAAACAGCTCAACAGGCAAAATGGAAGTTCAGACAATGCACTTTTTTTGGCCTCCAGGGCTTCAGGGAAGCTTCCCTGAAGCATCCAGAAGATGAAATGGCCTTTTCCAAGGCTGAAAATCGGCTGGCGTGCTGGAGCTAAAACATGGCAAAGTCTCATGTGCCCTCCAATATGGCTCCATGTGCCACCTGTGGCATGTGTGCCATAGATTCGCCATCAGGGGCATAGGGGACAAGAAAGGGAAGGGAAGGGAAGGAAGAAGCAAATGGGAAAGGAAAGAATGGAAGGGAAGGGAAGGAAAGGAAAGGAAGGAGGGGAGGGGAGGGAAGGGGAAGGGGCTGGAGAGGACAGGACAGGGATGGGACAGGACAGGATGGAGGGAGAGAGAAAAGAAATAAATTATAAAGCAATCTTTTTGACAATACAGTGGTACCTCGAGATACGAGTTTAATTCGTTCCGGACCTGCGCTCTTAAGTCGAGCAGCTCTTATCTCGAACGACTTTTCCCCATAGGAATTAATGTAAATAATTTTAATTGGTTCCAGCCCTCAAAAAACTCACAAAGTTAGTCTAAATTATGCTAAAAGACATTGCAAGAATAAATGTAACTTTACTTATTAATAAGATGATAAGCTGAGAGCTTTCCTTCCCTTCATCTTTTTACCCAAAACAATCAACATGGCAAACTTTTATTTTTATTCATTAAACTGTAGTTATTTATTCAACTTCACTGCCACCCAATCCTGTAGAGGGAGGAAAGAAGGGAGGAAGGAAAAGGAAAGCAAGAAATGGAGGGAGGAAAGGAAGGAAGGAAAGAAAGGAAGGAAGAAAGAAAGGAAGAAAGAAAGGGTGAAGGGACAGGAACAGAGGAAGGAAGCAAGGAAACTTATGAAAGGGGAGAGTAACTTCACTGCCACCCAATCCTGTAGAGGGAGGAAAGAAGGGAGGAAGGAAAAGGAAAGCAAGAAATAGAGGAAGGGAAGGTAAAAGAGAGAAAGAAAAAGAGCAAGAAAGAAAGCAAGCAAGAGAGAAAGAAAGAAAATGAAAGAGAAATAAAAATAGAGAGGGAGAATGAAAGAAATGGAAGGAGGGAAGGAAGGAGAGAAAGAAAGGGAAAGAAAGAAAGCAAGAGAAAGAAAGAAAGAAAGAAAGAGAAAGAAAGAAAGAAAGAGAAAGAAAAAAGAATGAAAGAGCAAGAGAGCAAGAGAGAAAAAGAAAGAGAGAAAGAAAGAAAGAAAGAAAGAAAGAAAGAAAGGCAACTTCAAAGAAAGGCTCACTGAGCATCTCTCACTCTCTCTCTCTTTCTATCCCTCTCTCTTTCTCTCCCCCCTCTCCCCCCCCTTTCCCTCTCTCTTTCTCTCTCTCCCTCTCTCTTTCTCTCCCCCCTCTCCCCCCTTTCCCTCTCCCCCCCCAGGCCGGCAGCGATGTTTTAAAACAGCCGCGCCGTTTGCGAGCTAACTCCTGAGGTGCGGAAGTTCGCCTTTGGCGTTTGGGCCACTCGGAATGTGAAATTCAAAACAGCGTTCGGATCCCCCCACCCCCAGCAGAAGCCAAGGACCCCCAGAGTGGGGCGGCAGGGGAGGCGACCGCCTCTCCACTCACCAAGTGCCGGGATACGAGCCGAGAAGAGCCGGGCTGGCTTACTTTCCTTCCTTCCCGCGCTGATGCAGAGCCACTCGAACAAAGCGTCACGCCCCCCTGACGCTTTTGGCGGCAAAAGAGCCCAGCGTCGCTTCGGAAGCCGCCGAAAGCATCAGAGGGGCGCGACGCTTTGTTCGAGTGGCTCTGCATCAGCGCGGGAAGGAAGGAAAGTAAGCCAGCCCGGCTCTTCTCGGCTCGTATCGCGGAGAGGGGCGGCATACAAATCCAAGTAATAAATAAAATAAAATAAAAAAATGTCTCTCCTCTCCCAGCTCTTATCTCGAGTAGCTCTTAAGTCGAGCAGCTCTTATGTCGGGGTTCCACTGTAGTTATAAATTATGATTTGAGAGGGAGGGTAAAATATAAACGTATTATATTTTACCCTCCCTCTCAAATCATACAGTGGTACCTCGGTATTCGGCATTAATTGGTTCCGAGAGATATGATGGGTAATAAAAAGGAAGAATCTCAAACAAACCATGTAACTCACCATATGACTCTTTGTTTCAGCCAGGAAACACTTCCCGTCTTTCCTTTTTCCTACGTCACTGGCCTTCCCAGCATAGCCAATTTCCTATCCACCCTCTGCAGCTGTCCCCCTGCTTTTGTAGCTACCTTCCCAGCCTGGCTGTTTCCCACACCTTTCCCCCTCTTCCTATAGCAATGTGTTGAGTACTAAACAAAGGCCAAGTACTGGGACATTTTCACGTCCAAATATATCGAGTATCAAATTTGAGAGATTTTAAGCAATCAATTACTGAGATACTACTGTAATTTCTTTCTCCCACAAACTACCATTTCTAATAATAAAACCCATCAATCATAAATTTATTTTTGTCCCCCCCCCCTTTTCAGCAAAAATCCCATAAAAGGTTTCCAACCCTTCATAAATGTAACCGTTAAACTTTCTCTATGCAAACAAGTTAATTTTGCCACCTCTGCTGGTTCCAACATCACCAATCATTCCTCCCTTATGGGTATATCAGAATCTTTCCATTATTATGCCTATAATAGTCTGATCACAGGGATCATATATAAAAATAATCATCTGTGGCTCTTTTCTAGTTATCTATCCATTAATCCCAATAAGCAAATTTCTGCTTTGAGCTACATCTTAGTCTTTAAATTTTATTGTATCCATGTATGTATTTGAACCCAAAACGTTCTGCCTTTTCTACAAGTCCACCAGGCATGTTAAAATGGCACTTTGTGTTGCCCATGTTTTCAACGTAAACTTGAAATACCCTTACAAATTATGGTTAATTTTCCTGGCGTCATTCTTAATTTTATTAAGGAATTTTTGTAGGAGATTATCAGGTTGAGCCCAAGAAAGGGGTAAAATGCACCATCAGTCATGGATCTTCTCTTGCCGACAAGAAATTTATCTCCAATCTACCTTGAATTCCTTTTTATTCTTATTTATGTATGTATGTATGTATGTATGTATGTATGTATGTATGTATGTATGTATTTATTTATTATTTAGATTTGTATGCCGCCCCTCTCCGCAGACTCGGGGCGGCTCACAGCAAGATACAGCAAATCATGACAAATCCAAATAAATTTAAAATATTTTAAAAGATTTAAAAAGAACCTCATTTATTAACAAACACACACAAAAACATACCATGCATAAATTGTACATGCCCGGGGGAGGTGTTTCAGTTCCCCCATGCCTGACGGTAAAGGTGGGTTTTAAGGAGTTTACGGAAGGCAGGGAGAGTAGAGGCAGTTCTAATCTCTGGGGGGAGTTGGTTCCAGAGAGTTGGGGCCGCCACAGAGAAGACTCTTCCCCTGGGGCCCGCCAACCGACATTGTTTAGTTGATGGGACCCGGAGAAGGCCCACTCTGTGGGACCTAATCGGTCGCTGGGATTCGTGCGGCAGAAGGCGGTCTCGGAGATATTCTGGTCCAGTGCCATGAAGGGCTTTAATTTCTGATCATTTCCATTGACCGCTAGTAGATTCCTATAGAGATTTAAACATGCAATTTTTAATACTTATTTGAATTGCTGAGTCTCCTGATTTCCATAGCGCTTGACAATGTCACGAACTAAATTTTATGGCTTCCCCTTCTCCAGGTGGCAAGGAGATGGGGCAAGAGGAAAAACAAGCCAAAAATGAACTATGAGAAGCTGAGCCGCGGATTGCGTTACTACTACGACAAGAACATCATCCACAAGACCGCAGGGAAACGCTATGTGTACCGTTTCGTGTGCGATCTTCAAAGTTTGTTGGGTTACACTCCAGAAGAGCTCCATGCCATGTTGGATGTGAAGCCAGATGCTGACGAGTGAATGGATCCTTTTTTACCAAAATTGAACAATCTGCAGAATTTTAAGGACTTGTATTTCTTTCTTATCCCCAATCGTTATTTTCCTTAAGAAAAAAGAAAAGAAAGGCGAAAAAAATCATATTTTGTCATTGGCCGTACTTAAGAAGGGGTAGGATTTTAAGCTTTTGAATGAAACTGTGACATAAGTTGGCTGGGAGGAGGAATAATGAAGTTTCCAATTCACATCTCCTTGGAGTTGTTATTTGCAGCTGGGATTTTAGAAGTCAGGAAAAGGACCGCCGTTTTGTTACATCTATTTAATGAATTCATATCACCCCCTTTCTTCCCGGTTTTAAAAAACTGACAATCGTTGGCGTTTGTAAGACAGTGCCGTCTTTAACTGATGCAGAACAGTCTTAAGGGGCAAACCATCAAGTACTGTGATCTCAGATAATTTTTGCATTTCAAAAGACAGGTCTCTCTCTTCTTCAGTTTGTATGGGGAGGGAACCCAAAAAAACCCACCCCACCTCTTTTTTTTTTTAAGAAAACATTTAAAAGAAATTGTATTTTATTAAATTTTGTGCCAGTATTTTTTAAAATGGTCTTAAGCTCTAAAATGGTTTTAGTGTTGCAAACAAAAAAACACCACCACCGCCAAACCACGTGTTTGTTTGTTTTGCCAGCTGCAATTTTTTTTATCGCCATTGAGGAATAATGAGATATGTCTACATAGAACTCCACTAGAAATGAGAAGATGGAATAGACCAGTAGAAAACAATGATGCAAGTATAGGCTAAGAATGGGGAACTCTAGATGAATGGATGTTTGGCTTGAATGCTAGGTTTCCTGCACTTTATTCTCTTGTGTCAATAGATCTATGCCTCCGCTTGTGCATTTTCAATCATTGTCAATTTCGTACGGAGATTTCATTTAGATTTTTGTCTGCATGTTATGAGTACCTGCTCATAACTAGGATACTTTGAAAAGTCTTATTCCACTGACCAGGTAGCATTTTTTCAGACTAAGACATTTTATTCAAATATTTATGCTTTTTTATTGCGTCCATCTAGAAAAATGCTACCCACTCTGTCTGGGTTTTGCCTACCATAAACTAACACAGCTCTCTTTCTACAATTATTCCATTGTTTGAAAAGTAGCATGGTTGATTCTCTTGTCGCGGGGACAATTCAATTGTCCATCTGTTAGAGCTTGTTTCTGCTTCTTTTCACAGGTATGGATGTTTCATTAGTGCCTTGTAACAGGACCAAATCACTGAATCGGGTTTCTGATTGAGCTGAAAAACCCAATTTAGCGTGATTTTCTGAATCAAACTGAATTGGATCAGATTTGTAATTAGAATCAGATTAGAGTCAATCATGTTGTATAATGGCTTGCAATGGAGTATTTTATAAGAAAAGTTTCAGTAATCTCTAGGCATTCAGAAGCTCTTTTTAGAAAATATGGGCATGTCAAAATATACGAGTTGTTGACTTCTGATCAATGTGTCTATACACATAACAGTAAGAATTAAGAGTTGGTATGGAAGAGATTAGGGGATTAGGAAGAGATTAAGAGATTGTGTTTATCCCAGGCATGTTTAAATTCAGTTACTGTGGATTTATCTACCACGTCTGCTGGAGGTTTGTTCCAAGGATCTACTACTCTTTCAGTAAAATAATATTTTCTCATGTTGCTTTTGATCTTTCCCCCAACTGACACAATCTGAAGTTAGTTGGGGGAAAGATCAAAAGCAACATGAGAAAATATTATTTGACTGAAAGAGTAGTAGATCCTTGGAACAAACTTCCAGCAGACGTGGTAGATAAATCCACAGTAACTGAATTTAAACATGCCTGGGATAAACATATATCCATCCTAAGATAAAATACAGAAAATAGTATAAGGGCAGACTAGATGGACCATGAGGTCTTTTTCTGCCGTCAGACTTCTATGTTTCTATGTTTATCTAATTTGGCAACTACTTTTGTTTTCATTGAATGAATATAAAATAAATCAGGTCCACCAAGCATGTTCCCAAGTTACAATATATATGCTCATTTTCATCGTGCTATGTCGTCCAAAAATAATCAGGCTTGGTGTTAGGGGAAGTTTAAGATAGGTTCCAACTCTACAGTTCCATCATTCTGATTTGGATACAAGGAAAGAATGCAAAAGCTGATTGAAATACCCAAGTCCTAAATATCTACTATCTCAAAAAGAAAAACAACCCATATTTTAACATGCATGTTTAAAACATTTGAAAAGATGCTATTCATAGCTGACCTTTTCCTGCTAGCTTTTATTGTTGGTTTGTTTTGAATAGCTTTCAAGAGGAGGGCAGGTTGAAGTTCAATGGATTTATTAGAATATATTTTCCAGTGGAGGATATCATAGGAAATTAAGATGTTCTATGAATTTGTACACACTCAAATCATCTGCTGATTTAAAAATATAACTATTCCTTGACTCATTCATAAAGCAATTGAAAAAGCCTTTTAAAAAACTGAAATCAAGGGAAAGGAACATTATATTTCTAAAGATATGGATCCTAAGTCTTTACTCCCCTCAGTACAGCCATGCCTACATCTGTATATGTGGTTTCTGAGACCAATGGCTGTATCAGCCTCGCAGCTTTTGGGTCACATGAATCATTTGTGTTGTACCCTGGTGACACTTAATGCATGAAATATTCTGCAAAGAATAAACACAGAGAGCTAACGTTTGCAAACCGGAGAACAGTAATACGATCTTCACTCCCCCCTCCCCATTAAAAAACACCCAAAACTGTTATAGAAATGAATCATTTCAGTCATGCAAAATTGAAAGCGGGGCAACTTTTGAGTTGCTTGAAATGTCAGTGGAATTTGACATAGAGCGAGTCTCTGAGACCTTGCTATGTAACCCATAGGGTAAGAGTGCAAAAAACTAGGAAAAAATACAGTTGTTAAGAAAAAACAAACAAATTCACCATATTTTAGGAAGATCCAGTTGTTCCACTAATTGAATTGTCCTGATAGACCAGATTCAATCTGTTTTTCCAAAGGCATTGCTACCTGATACGATAAAAAAGGTAGTCTGTTTTGAGTTTAATTTGAGTCTCAAGTGAACAAATTCACGTTGTTTTCTTGGCGACAATATGAAAGGGGTTTGCTTTTTTCCCCTCCAGGATATGTGTCTTTATGTGTGTGTGTTTTTAGCTTTTCAGAGTAGCCTACAGCTCTGGCTGTTCCAGAAGTTCTCACATTCAAAGTCCTGAATGGGACCGACTCTATTTAGCTTTTTCATAATCAGTGAAGAGCAGTTAGATCCCTGTTAGCTTTTGTAACAGTGAAGCACAATCTGGGTGCCCAGTATCCTAATTTAGTCCCCCCAAACCTCAAACTTAGCCCTTAAAGTACCTCCAAAGTTATGATTAAATTTATTTATTTTTAATATGACAGAAGAGGGTCCAACAAAAGAGCATTGTCTTAAAAGTATTTAAATTATTTTTAATTAGCAATAGCAATAGCATTTAGACTTATATACCGCTTCACAGTGCTTTACAGCCCTCTGCAAGCGGGCTGGAGAATTCTGGGAGTTGAAGTCCACAACTCTTAAAATTGCCAAGTTTGAAGACCTCTGATTCTGGGGAAATACTATTGCTGTGCGCGGTTAGTGGACCTGCCATAGTGGACCAAGACAAGGAGTAGGCAAAGTTGATTCTCCTATGACATGTGGACTTCAACTCCCAGAATTCCTGACAGAGTCAGCATATATTGCCCCCAACAATCTGGGTCCTCATTTTACTGACCTTGGAAGGATGGAAGGCTGAGTCAACCTTGAGCCTACTGAGATTGAATCTGCCAAACTGCTGGTAGCTGGTGATCAGCAGAAGTAGCTTGCAGTAGTGCACTCTAACCACTGCACCACCGAATCTCAGTGGAATTAAAATTCCACACAAAATCAGTTTTAGTTTTTCTACTGATCCCGTCTGTTTCTTGATGCTGGTACTATCGTCTTCTTAGAACAGGCTCCATGCCCACAATTTAACAGAATAACAGAGTTGGAGTTCTACTAATCCATCCTCCTGCCTAGGCAGAAGACCTTATACCATTTCAGATAAATTGTTGTCCAATCTCTTCTTAAAAGCCTCCAATTTTGGAGCCTCCACAACTTCTGGAGGCAAGTTGTTCCACTTGTTCTCACAGTCAGGAAAATTCTCCTTAGCTCCAGGTTACTTCTCTCTTTGACTAGTTTCCATCCATTGTTTCTTGTTCTGCCTTCAGGTGCTTTGGAGAATAGATGGACCCCTGCCCTCTTCTTTGGGGCAGCCCTTTCTAACTTGCCACAAAGAACAAGTGTGTCCTTCAGTCTGAAACAGGTCATGAACTTCTAAGCTCTAGAATGGGGAAGTGAAACTTGTAGTCAAGCTATACGTCCAATTACATCCCAAGCAGCCAAGTTCCTTACCAATGCTGACAGTTGCAATTCAATCCATGTGGAGGGTCACAGATTTTCCATTGCAGGTTAAATACTTACTGGTACAGGTAGTCCTTAACTTGTGACCATTCGTTTAGTGACTGTTTGAAGTTACAATGGCACTGAAAATGTAACTTATGACTAATGCCTGCACTTATGACCATTGCAGCATCCACAAGGTCATAATCACACTTCAAGCACTTGGCTATTGGCATCTATTTACAACAGTTGCAGCATCCCAGTGTCATGGGATCACCATTGGCAATTTCCCCAGCTGGCTTCCAAGAAGCAAAGTCAATGAGGAAAGCTAGATTTGTTTAATGACCAGGTGTTTCACTTAACAATTGGAATGATTTACTTAGAACCATTGCAAAAAGGTCATCAAATTAGATGCAGCTCAATTAACATTGCCTGGCTGGGGTTGATCTCAATTATGGTTAGACGTCGAGGACTACTCGTAGAACTGGGAATAGACTTTGCTGCAGTGAAGATTCATGCAAAGTATCCTTTGAGATACTTTGAAAGCAGCAGCATATTTCATATAGAAGTCAAAATGAAAGCACAGTGAGTAATTATCTCCTTAGAATGCTGCATGGGCGACAGGAAGGGCATCCAGCCAGTAATACTCAGCTCTGACTCCACCCTATTCTGCTTGGCCGGCTGGCCACGCAACGAGGCAGTGTACAAACACACACACAGGAGCTTGCAAAAGGCAAAATTGGCTTAAACCCTGCTGTTCTGTTTAAGAAAAATAACAAATCTTCTGTTCGGGTCACATACGACCCGGACCGAAAACTCTTCATTTGCAGTGTTTATGTTTGGTCTTTTTGAAAGCTTTTTTCACTTGGAAAGTAGTCTGAACATTTCTGCACACAATGATATGAAAATTGAAATGAAAAAAGTAAATCTTATTGGTTTATTTTGCGGATATAATGCACGCCCCCCCTGTTTTTGTGAAATTTTTTTCAATTTATGGATAGTTTTGCTTGCAAAATGCATTCTATTTTACTAAAGTTGCTATGGGATTGGTAGCTTGAACATTTCTGAACATAATGATATGAAAATTGAACTGGAAAAATTGATGCATATTGGTTTATTTTGCACATAAAGTATGCCTCAATTATTTCAATTTATATAAAAATTATGCTGTTAATTTCAAACTTACATACTTTTTTTTAGTAAAATGGATTTGTTTCATAAAATTAGTTCTCTGGCTACAATGTGGTTGATTTTCAAAAGGATATTCCAAATATTTCTAGACAAATATGTATAAACAGTGACAATAATGGCACACAGCAAGGCCGAGGGGGGGGGTGGCCCTTTTGTGGCAAAAATAAACCAATAAGAACCATTTTTTTCAGTTCATTTATATTTTTCTTATATTCAGAAATGTTCAATTTAGTATATCAAACCTCTTGGGGGAAAATTCCTTAGGGATTTGTAGCCTTAAAAAATAGAAATTGACACGAAATTAAAAAAGGATGGGGGGAGGGGCTTTTTGATCAAAATAAAAATATAAGTCTCAATTTTTCCAGTTCAATTTTCATATCATTATGTTCATAAATGTTCAAACTAGTTTTCCAGTTGAAAAAGTTTTCAAAAAGATCAAATTCAAGTACCTAAAAAAATTATTTTTGGTCCGGTCACATACGAACAGAAACAGATTCAAAGTTATGATTTTTTTTTGCCCAGAAAACAATTAGCCACCACCCCAAAAATATTTTTTGATGATCAGCATTGTTAAATTGAGTAAATGAATGCCTAAGATTTTAAAGAATATTTCGGATTTGGAGCATAAAAAAATAAAAAGTGAAAATGGTTGCAAGCAGCCAAGGGGGGGGGGGGAGGCCTTATTTCTGATGTTAAAAAACCAATAAGAATCATTTTTTTCAGTTCCTTTATATTTTTCTTATATTCAGAAATGTTCAAGCTACCAATCTCACACCAACTTTAGTAAAATAGAATGCATTTTGCAAGCAAAACTATCCATAAATTGAAAACAAATTCACAAAAACGGGGTGTGTGTGCATTATATCCGCAAAATAAACCAATAAGATTTACTTTTTTCATTTCAATTTTCATATCATTGTGTGCAGAAATGTTCAGACTACTTTCCAAGTGAAAAAAGCTTTCAAAAAGACCAAACATAAGCACTGCAAATGAAGAGTTTTCGGTCCGGGTCAGGGTGACCCGGGAACATAAGATTTGTAACTTTTTTTGCCCAGCAAAAACTAAGCCCCCCACCCCCCCAAAAAAATTCTCATAGAGAGAACCCCTGAAATGATAAATAGTCATGAAATTTCAAGTTTCAGATATGCAGGGAAAAAATTTTACAGGGACTCAAACTTGGCTTCGGGTCACATACGACCCGAACAGAACAGCAGGGTTTTAAAGCTACAGCCACCGCAAAGGAATGTTAATTACTCACTTGGCTTGAATGTCAGAATTTCAAAGGTGTCCAAAGTAAAAGCTAGACCACAAAGCATCAATGTCTCTATTTCTCTCTCAAATCCGAATGATAATTTCCCACACCGCCTTCTGCAAGCCCTTCCTTTTTTAACCCTGCTGCAGCTTTTTTGATTGCTGACAGCTGTGCCTTAGAATATCCGTCTGCATCTGCACAGTGGCTCCTGGCGTCCCAGCATTCTACGCACCCTGACATTGAGGATGGGGTCATCCATCATCCCCTCCTCATCTGACCCAGATGAGGCTCTGACTGGAGATCCTACGGACTCTGCAAGCCTCTCTGCCTCTCCGGCACCTCTCACATCCCCTTCTCCTTCACTGACTCCTCATTAAGCCAGACAGGTCTTCTTTGATCTGATGGACCCGGCTCCCCTGGGTCAAAATCAGTGGCCAGAGGAGCTGGCCAGGAGCCAACCACAACACACCCCGATTTAAGGGGTTAGGGGGTCATTAAAACACACACACATACACACAATAGAAGTCAAATGAAACACATGTTGCTTCTTTTGGTAAATGCTTTGAGCCCTTGCAAAAAATTCTAGCAGCTGGAAGAGGATTCTGGACATATTTTACTGAGGTGCAGGAACATCTTCTACTGGCCAAAAGGTTCAAAACAACCCAAAATGCCTCCCTACCCCCCCCCCAAAAGGACTAGCTCCAAGCTTAAAGAATTGTGCGGCCTCCATCAGTAGCGGGTTGCGGGTACAGATAAGGATGCTGTATCGGTAGCGATAGTTAAGCTGCGCACATAGCTTTGCTTTTCCTGCATATGTGTGTGGGTGTGGGTGTCCCAGTGAGATTTTGCTTCTGTACATGCGCAGGAAGCAAAGTCTAGTGAGGAAATGCGTGCATGTGAGATTTCGTTGATTTTTTTCTTCTGTGCATGCATTAAAGCAAAAAAAAAAAAACCCCACGCCAAAATCTCATCTTGCTGGGACATGCACAGGAGAAGCGAAACTGCGCATGCATCATGCCAGTAGCGGTGGTACAAGCAACCTATGCCTGACCTCTATGGCAAAAAAGAACCTTGTTTTTAAAAAAAGCACAACTAGCTTGCACAGGCCTGCTTTCTGATATGATTTTATATCAACTAGGTAATCATAAAATGCGGTTGTTTGAAGCATGAATGTACCATAAAGGCTTTTTGTAGTTCCATCAAGGACTGTCACTCATCAACATTCAAGAATGTGTTTTCACTCCATCTCAAAGGCTACCAGTAGAGAGGATGTGAAATGGAGTTAGGAAGATTAGCAGTAATAATCTTGCATGCTTTTCTTGATACCTTTTCACTAGACTTCGATCACTTTTGTAGCAAGGTCTATTGGAGCTGCTTCTTCTATTATGCCTCTAACTGCCTGTTATAGAATTGTCGAAGGAGTTGACGATATTGTTAACTATCAGTAGCTCTAGCCCAGTGATTTTCAACCTTTTTTGAGCCGCGGCACATTTTTTACATTTACGAAACCCTGGGGCACATTGAGAGGGGGGGGGGGGGAGGGTAAAAAAAGTTTGGACAAAAAAATTCTCTCTCTCTCTTCCTCCCATTTGCTCTATTTCTTTCTTTCTCCCTCCCTCTTTCTCTCCCTTCCTTCCTCTTGCTTTCTCTCTCTCTCTCCATCCCTCTTTTTTTCTCTTCCTTCCTCTCTTTTTTGCTCTTTCTCTCTCCCTCCCTCCCTCCCTCTATGTCTTTCTCTCTCTCTCTCCTTCCCTCCCTCTCTTTCTCTTGTTCTCTTTCTCTCTCTCTTGCTTTCTCTCTCTCTCTCTCTTGTTCTCTTTCTCTCTCTCTCTCTCTCTCGCTTTCTTTCTCTCTCTCTTGCTTTCTTTCTCTCTGAGCTTTGCAGCACACCTGACCATGTCTCGCGGCACACTGGTTGAAAAACACTGCTCTAGCCAGATCTGCAAATGCTCAAAACAAAACAAAAAAAATCAAAACCTTTGATAATTCCACCATTCTCAAGTCTTCTGGTATTGATGACCTCAGGTATCCAAAGTCTGTGTAGATAGCTAGCTTGTGAACAGTGGGATAATGTCCATAAACTTAGGACTGAACATTCTTGGTTTGGTTTAGAGGAAGATAAGCTAGGAATTTCTGGGGAAGATATAGAAAGAAGGTTTTGAGCCAGGAGCACTGATAGTGGTTATTCTTAAAACGAAAGAAATGAAACCTGGACCAAGGGTCCAGTTAGATTTGATTCCAGTGGAGTGAAATGAGGATATGGGTGGAAAATGAGAAAGAAGAAGGATTAGCGAATGTGGAAAAGAATGGTATTCCCAAAACCGGACATCTTCTATTTTCTAGTTGTCTTCTGTGGTATTTGGGGGATTTAGTCCTAAACCAAGAGATAAAAGGTAGAGTCTAAAATATTAGTGTATATGTAAGGAAAACAACTTGTATTGAAAGTGAAGTCACTGTAACGTAGAGTTATCATTGTCAACCTCTAAAAAATAGACAATGTGAGACATCTGACTATTTGGGGGTAATTTCATTTTTTTTAAATAGATTTAGAACATCAAATTCATTTGACATGCTATTCAATATGCTGTATCCTTTTAATTATGCAATCTTTTCTATGCTGATAGACCTAGATGTCCTGAAATTTTAAGTTTCAGAATTCCATCCATCGGCTATTTTAGTTGCAGTTCCAGTAATTAATTCTGGATCCAACACCATACACTGACTAAATTGTATTTAAAAGTTTAAAGACTAGAGTCGAATTGTTATGTGTATTTTAAAGTTCTGAATACATCATGCAAAAAACTGGATGATCACAACAAATATCTTAAAGCAATATTAATGGCAGCAAAATATACAATGGTCAAGATTTTTTTAAAAAAAATTCAGTCAGGTATTTATAAGGAAAAATGAAACAAAAGTCATAGTGATACTTCTTAATATTTCTACAATGTAATATTTGCAGGAGTAAACCCTGCCAACTTTAAAGGAAATTTGTCCAGGGAAGTTGTATATAATACTGAAGTTTTAGGACATTGTATCTTTCTCCAAGTTGTGTAGAAATCTGTAGGAGTTTAACACATTTGATCAGGAAGGCTGGTTTAAACCAACTGAATATAAGACTATTTTTATACTGTAGGGTTTATAACTTTTTGGATTAAGCATCAGCAAATACTCGTGACTTTGACATGAAGCTGAGCAACTCTATTCAAGTACGTTTGCGAAAGTCTTTATGGTTTAGAACTGGTTGATTTTTAACCTTCTGGTAGCCCTGCTTTATATTCTATCAAACTCTACACATTCATTAAAGATTAAAAAAAAAAAAAACCTCCAGACTTGTACTTTTAAAATTCAATCATTTGCCTAGTATCTGTGATGGAGAGCTTTAACAGGAAAGTCAGTGGCTGTTAATTAGAACTGAGTCATCATTCCTAAGTAGACGGCACAAAATATTCCACAAAGTTGAGTGTTGCCAGTTAAAAGGTCTCAAGTGGCAGATTTGATCTGAGATCTTCCTATGTGGATTGTCCTTTAGTAGCAGTAAGGATTTAGGTGGTCCTTGGTGTAATTTAGATTCGGGTAAAGATAAAAATCAGCTCCAAGCCCATTTGGATTGTGTAGCTTACACATAACAAGACAGCGTTACCTTGTTTGCAAAACCGGTTTTGCCATTGGCTTCTGGGCTTTATGGTTTGGAGCTATTATATTCTTCCAGCATCTTTTTGAATGGCCTTTCCTCAACTCTTGGTCTATGTTGCTTGGTCTACTTAGTGTTGACTGGAAAAATAATTTTTGCACCTACAACTTTCTGGCGATCTTCCCAGCATTTTGAATCTGATTCAAAAATCTGATTCAATCTGTCCAGTGTTCACAACAGATATATTCTCAGGGATCTTGAAAGGACAACAGAGAGCCAGCCATGCTGCATGATAGCCCTGGTGGTGTTCTTTCCTTATCAGTGTTTGTACCTAACTTTCTGTCATCTACCTTTCAACTGCAGTGACAGACAAGCAGTATCATTTTGGGGGTTTTGGGGGGAAATTGTGTATTCTCCTTGCACTAGCAGAGATACTTCACTCAGCTCTGTGAACTAGATAAGGAAGGAAGGTGTAAAGTTAATGGTTATTGACAATTGAAAGCTCTTGTCAATAGGGGTTCAGGCCTCATTCACACATTACATGTTTGGCTTACTTTTAAAACAAAAACAAGGGTGTCTGCTTAACCACGGAATGTGTGAAACAGTTGTACAAAAAGCCAATTCAGCATGGATTACAGTTCCTGCAGAACTGCCATTTGATTTAGTTTCTGATGGAGTCTCTATCGATGTAACGAACTAGTCTTGCCATTCCAAAGTTTGTCTGAAGTAAATGATGCTTGATGTATGCATATCTATTATGACAGAAATTTCTCCAGGAATTAACTGCCTCAGTGAACATTTTTTTTTAAAAAAAATATTGTGTTCTTTTTTTTTGGTCAATGTTTTATATCTGTTCTTTTTTAAGCTGATAAGTTTAGGAAAAAGAAGAAAAGATTGTTTTATTATGCTCTTCAACTATTTTCCAACTTGTATTTTCATATAATTTATATTTTATAGAAGTGAAAAAAAAATGCCTTAAAAGCAAAATGTTTTCGTTTTTTGTTTATAAAAGAGAAAAAGCAGGTGCTTTTTAGGAGGAAAAAAAAAGAAATGAAAGAAAAACCAAACTCTGCTGAGGTAGCTTAGAGATGTAGCGTTATCTGTGTTTTTTTTAAAGAAATTCAAAATCTGCAACCTCTCCCACACTGAAGACTTAATAGGGAGTGGAAGAGATTTTGTTTTGATTGCTGATGCTGGCACATCATTCTTCTGGAGAGTTTTTATATACTGTAGCCTTATTTCTGATTGTATTCAAAATTAAAATATTGCAAAGACATGCCGTGTTCACTTTTGTCTATTTATATGTTTGTTTGTTTTTATTATTTTTTTATTTTTTCAAATATAACAGAAAAGAAAAGACATAAACAAATAATAATAATAATAATAATAATAATAATAATAATAATAATTTATTGGATTTGTATGCCGCCCCTCTCCGCAGACTCGGGGCGGCTAACAACAATAATAAACACAACATGTACAATCCAATAATAAAAACAACTAAAAACCCCTATTATAAAACCAAACATACACACAAACATACCATGCATAACTTGCAATTGCCTAGGGGGAAGAGCTATCTCAACTCCCCCATGCCTGGTGGTATAAATGAGTCTTGAGTACTTTACGAAAGACAGGGAGGGTGGGGGCAGTTCTAATCTCCGGGGGGAGTTGGTTCCAGAGGGCTGGGGCTGGCACAGAGAAGGCTCTTCCCCTGGGGCCCGCCAAACGACATTGTTTAGTCGACAGGACCCGGAGAAGGCCAACTCTGTGGGACCTTATCGGTTGCTGGGATTCGTGCGGTAGCAGGCGGTTCCGGAGGTAATCTGGTCCATTGCCATGTAGGGCTTTAAAGGTCATGGCCAACACTTTGAATTGTGACCGGAAACTGATCGGCAGCCAATGCAAGCCACGGAGTGTTGAAGAAACATGTACATGCAACATTTGGGAAACGAAAGCTTCCCCACTTCTTTTTTGAATGTTCGACCAGAGAATTTTTCTTTTTCACTTAGTATTAATTCTTTTATTTGACGTGTTGCTTTGCTTGAATCTTAATTATTTCTCCCTTGTTCTTTCCTTTAGCCAATCGTAGAACTTCCCCCATATTTTATAATAATCTGAGTCTTCTTTTCCCTCTATTTTTTTGGACATCCTGTCCATCTCCGCACAGTCCAAGCCACAAGTTATAGTCATACAGTCCTAAGTGGGAAGAAAAGGATGATAGGAATGATAAGAAAAAAACTAGTAGAAATAGAAGTGCAGATTTAGTAAAAGGTTTGACAGTGTTGAGGGAATTATTTGTTTAGCAGAGTGATGGCGTTTGGGGAAAAAATGTTCTTGTATCTAGTTGTCTTGGTGTGCAATGCTCTGTAGCGACGTTTTGAGGGTAGGAGTTGAAACAGTTTTTATCCAGGAGGCGAGGGGTCAATAAATATTTTCACAGCCCTCTTTTTGACTTGTGCAGTATACAGGTCCTCAATGGAAGGCAGATTGGCTTTCTAGGAATCGTACAGAAAGTTCATATCTCTTCTGTCGGGGTCTCTGGTAGACTCCTCCCAAAAATTCACAGGTACAAATTTCAGACACACACACGTTTGAAAATTCAAAACAATGTTCTTTATAATGAAAATTCACTTAAACCAAGCCCTCTTTTGGTATAGCAAAGAGCACTCGTCTCCAAACAGACTGGTAATTTGTACAAGTCCCTTATCAGTTCTGATATACTTAGCTTGCAGCTGTGAGGCAAATCACAGTCCTTCTTTCACAAAGTGAAACACACTTTGCTCTGGTTTAGTTTCAAAGTGGGGGAAAATCAGCACACAAAGGTCGAAGTCAGCAAAGCAGTCACGAAACACAACGATCAGATAATCCTCCACAATGGCCAAACCCACAGGCTGCTCTTTATAGCAGCCTCACTAATTACCACAGCCCCACCCAACCACAGGTGGCCTCATTTTCTGTGATAATAATCTCTCAGTTGTTGTTGCCTATGCATCGCTCTCCGCATGCGTGGCTGTATCATTAACTCTTGTTCCGAATCCAAGGAGGAGCTAGATAATTGATCTCCTTCTGAGCTGTCTGCCACACTCTCCTCCCTGTCACTCATGTCTTCTTGCTCAGAGGAGCCTTCATCAGCAGATTCCACCGGGGGCAAAACAGGCCTGCAGCATGTGGATGTCTCCCCCACATCCACAGTCCTTGGGGCAGGAGCTGGGCCAGAGCTGACCACAACAATATCCAGGAAAACTAAGGAAAATTTCCTGACTTTGATCTGGATAAAATTGAACTAGTATCTCCATTGATTCTGTATCCGGGAAACTACTTATCCAAAGAGACACACTAATCTCCTGCAGACATAAAAACAACAATAACAAAATCAAACAAATTGTTTTGGGATAGGTATATGGTTTGGTCTTATTAGAAGTGATAGGCATCGTGATTTGGTCCTAAGATTAATCAAGGCATTGAGCGAAGAATGTGAATTATTCTGTTCTCCTTGTTAATCAGAGGAACCAAGAGATCTTGCCCAATCAGAAGGACCAGTGAGAACATCTGTCATTTGGGAATCTCTAGACATGAGAATCCGAGGATTATCTCCCCTTTGGCTTGTTAACAGACTCCTCATACATATCCCGACTCCTTCAAGGAATTTGGACATGACAGCTACACCTGATAAGATAGGAAAGGATAACTAGCTTTTCAGCAGCCACTTCTGAAGCGCCAGGACCAATGAAGATACTCTAGGATCTGGTTTGTGTTTACCCCTCTTCTTGACTGTGTGCATTTGCACGATGGAAGTGTCAGGTTAAGTTTGGACCAGTTTTATCTAGCACTATTTATTTATTTGTTTATTTGTTTATTTATTCATTCAATTCAATTCAATTTATTAGATTTGTATGCCGCCCCACTCTGAAGACTCGGGGCGGCTCACAACAATAATAAAAACAGTATAACAATGGAAAAAATCTAATAATAAAATTACATTAAAAAACCCCAACAATTTAAAAACCATACAACACATACATACCAAACATAAAATATAAGAAAGCCTGGGGGAGATGTCTTAATTCCCCCATGCCTGGCGATATAGATGGGTCTTGAGTAACTTGCGAAAGACAAGGAGGGTGGGGGCCGTTCTAATCCCTGGGGGGAGTTGATTCCAGAGGCCCAGGGCCGCCACAGAGAAGGCTCTTCCCCTGGGGCCCACCAAACAACATTGTTTGGTCGATGGGACCCGGAGAAGGCCAACTCTGTGAGACCTTATCGGCCGCTGGGATTCGTGCAGTAGAAGGTGGTTCCGGAGATATTCTGGTCCAATGCCATGAAGGGCTGGAATTCATTCATTCATTCATTCATTCATTCATTCATTCATTCATTCATTTATTGGATTTCTATGCCGCCCCTCTACGAAGACTCAGGCATCTTACAACCTATAATAAAAAACAATAGAGTACAATGGCAAATCCAATTAATTAACTAAATAACTAACCTAAAATCCCTAATATTTTAAAAATCAATTGTACACATTCAGACCTCAGCCGTACATAACATTCATCAGTCAGGGGGCCTAAGATCTAATTTCCCCAAGCCTGGCACACTTAGCTCACCCATCTGGTGGGCTCCTGGCTGCATTACTTAGACAGGAAAACAGTGGAATCCGAGAACTGGAGAACTGCATACTATTCAATCTCTTTTGGATGAATGATCCCTTCTGAATAATTGTGAAAAATGTTTCTGCTTCAAAAGCCCGACTCTATTTTCCTTACCAATTCAATGATTCAAATGAAATTGACTTGAGATTTGAGTCAAGCTGGTGCAGAAGTTGGTGATATATTAATGGTTTGCTAATCTATAGAAGACCTAATGTTTATGGGAAAGTGATTTACATAAGGGAACAGATGCAGCCAGAAAGCATTCTTTTGAGTGGTTCAAGGCCATCTATACCCACCCACCTGGGCGGAAGCGGAAGGAGAACTGGCCACGCTGGCACAATCTGAGTGGGCAATGTGACAGGATTGTGTGTGGCGGACAAGGGATGTGAACTATCGACTGAGTGGGAAACTCAGATTCAGGTTTCCCAGTGTAGGTGCCAGGGTGCCTCCACCAATAAAGTGGAACTTTGAGGAGTACTTGGACTCGGACTCTGATTTAGCTTGGATGGTACCAGGAACCTTGACAATTTGACCTGACTGAATTGCAAACAGGATTGCCTAAATGTCTCAAAGTTGTTTTTTTCCAAAAGGCAAGTAGAATTTCTTTGGTTTTTTTCCCTTGAAGACATTTCACTTCACATCTGTTTTGTCGGCGTGTTTCAACCGCCCGTAATTACAGGGTAATTAGTCCAGGAAGACACACACCACACAATAAAAAGAAAACCCAAAGTTTTTATAAACAGAAAAACAGAAACAGCTCCCTTTTTAAATGTCAAAGGGATTTTCTGGTACACACAAGGCACAGGTTAAATGCAATCCAATTGCTCACCCAATAACTGGGAAATTGAGTCAAATTCTAAAGTCCAGAGAGTCCACACACAATCTTGAACAGCACAAAAACCATGATCTTGATGAAACAATGAATCAGATAAACTGCCACGAGGCTAAAACACCAGGCTGCACTTTTATCTGTAGCACTAATTACAGCCCCACCCAACCACAGGTGGCCTCATTTTCTTTTGTAATAATCCTTCAGTTGTTGTCTCCTATGCATTACTCTACGCATGTGTGGATGTGTCATTAATTCTTGTTCAGAATCCAAGGATGATACAGATGATTGATCTCCTCCTGAGCTGTCTGCCAAACTCCCCTCTTCCCTGTCACTCATGCTTCCTTGGTCAGAGGAGGCTTTGTCGGCAGATTCCATCGGGAGCAAAATAGGCCTGCGACATGTGGATGTTTCCCCCACATCCACCTGCACATTCCTTGGGGCAGGAGCTGGGCCAGAGCTAACCACAGCAGCATCCAAGAAACTTAATCGCTTCTGGCCAGTAGTTGCCTTTTAGGGGGGGGGGACCCTTTTGGACAACCATGATCTGGATGACTGAGAATTTCCATAGACACAATGCCTAAATCAGGGGTGTCAAACTCAAGGCCCAGGGGCCAGATCTGGCCCACAGGGTGCTGTGGGGCCACCTTGGAAACAGCAAAGGACCAGCCCATGGGCATCCCTCCTGAGGTCCATTTCCACTGGCAGAGGTTTGCAGGAGGCCGTCACTGGTAAAAAGGGAGCTCAGGAACCTGTTTTCACTTGCAGAGTGCTCAAGCCACCACAAGCACCCCCAAACACGATTGACATTTAGCTGGTGATGTCCCCACCCTGGCTCCACCCACCCCAGCTCCCCTGAAGTCAAACACAATCCTGATGTGGCCCTCCATGAAATCGAGCTTGACAGTGCTGCACAATAACTATGTATTTGCAAATTAAGAATTCACTAATTGCATGAATACACTTAGAAACAGTTTGCTTAAATACGTGAGCCAATGGAAATAGTTGACCAATAGTATTTCTTTTTCTTTCCTCTCCTTTTACCTTTCTCGTTCTCTTTTTTTCTTTCTTTTCTCTCTCTTTTTCTTTAACATGCATAAATTCAGTCTAGACTTAAGTGATAACTATGTAATTAAATAGAATAGAATAGAATTTTTATTGGCCAAGTGTGATTGGACACACAAGGAATTTGTCTTGGTGCATATGCTCTCAGCCTACATAAAATAAAATATACATTTGTCAAGAATCATGTGGTACGACACTTAATTATTGTCATAGGGGTCAAATAAGCAATGAAGAAGCAATATTAATAAAAATCTTAGGATATAAGCAACAAGTTACAGTCATACAGTCAACATGGGAGGAAATGGGTGATAGTAATGATGAGAAAAACTAGTAGAATAGAAGTGCAGATTTAGTAGAAAGTCTGACAGTGTTGAGTGAATTATTTGTTTAGTAGAGTGATGGCGTTCGGCAAAAACTGTTCTTGTATCTAGTTGTCTTGGTGTAAGAACAAATTGTAGTAAATATTGATCTAGAATGTGTATAGAAAAAAGAACGGTAAACTGCTGAAATGTAAGCCTAAAAACTTCAACCAATGTTAACCATGTTTGTTCTAAAATTAAAAAGAAAAAGAAAAAAGAAAAAAAAATGGCCTAAACGATTGCTTATTCAAAATTAAAAATATCAGATCAATATCTTCCCCAGACATCTTTAGACATCTTTAGAATGTTATTAGGACCCCAGCAAAGAAGCTCATTGCTGCATTTAGTCTGGTCCAGAGAGAGACAGCAGACGGACTATTATTTATTTTTCTTGCAATTCAAAGGTCTTTACAAAGTCAAGAAACCAGCTACTTGCTGCATGTCAGCTTTGGAAAGAGCCAAAATCAGTGTCCACCCAGTGGAATCGGGCTTGACGCAGCCGCAGGTGACTCCCAAAAAGTAACTGGCTTGCTGGCTGGTGGACGATGCCAACCTTGCTTTCGGAGTCAGCACTTTCCACTGCCTGCTCTGTTTTCTTTCCACCCAGGGTTTCGCCTGCTGGGCGAAGGCTTCTGAACAGCATCCAACAGAAACTTTCCACTGTTCCTCCTCCCACCTCCTATCCCTTTCATCCTCCAGCCTACACTTTGCAAAGAAAGGCGTCCTAATTGAAAGCCACAATGGTGTATTCTACCAGGCAGTTGCTTTCAGTTGAACTGACAATTGCTTGTTGTAACAAAGGCCCAGCTTCAACTTTTCTCCTGTTCCAGCTTCAACGGAAGAAAAATGACACAGGGAAAATTAAATTCAATTTCAATTCAATTTATTAGATTTATATGCTGCCCCTCTCCGAAGACTCGGGGGGGGGGGAAGCTGCTAGAAATATAGAATGGAATGGAATGGAATGGGATAGGATAGGATAGAATAGAATAGAATAGAATTCTTTATTGGCCAAGTGTGATTGGACACACAAGGAATTTGTCTTGGTGCAGATGCTCTCAGTGTACAAAAAAGAAAAAGAGACATTTGTCAAGAATCTTGTGCTACAACACTTAATGATTGTCATAGGGGATCAAATAAGCAATGAAGAAACAATCAATATTAATAAAAATCTTAGGATACAAGCAACAAGTGGGAGGAAAAGGATGGTAGGAATGATGAGAAAAAATAGTAGAATAGAAGTGCAGACTTAGTAAAAGGTTTGACGGTGTTGAGGGAATTATTTGTTTAGTAGAGTGATGGTCTTTGGGAAAAAAACTGTTCTTGTGTCTAGTTGTCCAAGCATCTATTTGAAAACTTATCTTGGTCGGTAAGCCACTCCTACACAGTCACATGACCTTTAAGTAAACCCCCAGTAACATGATTCTCAAGCCACTCCCACCTGTTCACATGGCCAGCAAGCCACTCCTACCCAGTCACAAGACAATCAAGCCACACCCACAAAACAAGCCACGCCCACAGTGTGGCAGTAATTTTTTGGGCACCCCATCACTGATCTTCATGGTAACTGGTCACCTTTAGGCCAAACCATCTACAAGCTTTCTTAGCCAGGAAAAGGAAGATTTGGAACAATATTATTTTCCTTCCCTAAGCTTTCTGTGCTTAGCAGAAAGGGTGATACTGGCGTAGGAGACTCACAAGTTTGGGATTGCAATCTGACCTAGGATTTTCTGCAGCCCAGAATTTTTCTGGCAGAAGTTCTGGCTGGGGAATTCTGGGAGTTGAAGTCCAAATATCTTCAAGTGGCCAAGGTTGGGAAACACTGCTCTAGGCAAAGAGCCAGACTGAGCATTCTTGACTTCTTGATACAAGCAATCATCACCTCTTGGAAGAGACATCAGGAATTGAGATGTAGCCATCCCTCTCCATTTTTGCCCCAGCCATAAATATTTTATTGATAAATCCAAAGCTGGTGACGAAGAGAAGTCACGCAGAAGAGCATTTAGGGACATTGTTCATAGAAACATAGAAACATAGAAGACTGACGGCAGAAAAAGACCTCATGGTCCATCTAGTCTGCCCTTATACTATTTCCTGTATTTCATCTTACAATGGATATATGTTTATCCCAGGCATGTTTAAATTCAGTTACTGTGGATTTACCAACCACGTCTGCTGGAAGTTTGTTCCAAGGATCTACTACTCTTTCAGTGAAATAATATTTTCTCACATTGCTTTTGATCTTTCCCCCAACTAACTTCAGACTGTGTCCCCTTGTTCTTGTGTTCACTTTCCTATTAAAAACACTTCCCCCCTGGACCCTATTTAACCCTTTAACATATTTAAATGTTTCAATCATGCCCCCATTTTCCCTTCTGTCCTCCAGACTATACAGATTGACTTCATTAAGTCTTTCCTGATACATTTTATGCTTAAGACCTTCCACCATTCTTGTAGCCCGTCTTTGGACCCGTTCAATTTTGTCAATATCTTTTTGTAGGTGAGGTCTCCAGAACCTGTTCCTTAATAATAACAACAACAACAGAGTTGGAAGGGACCTTGGAGGTCTTCTAGTCCAACCCCCTGCTTAGGAAGGAAACACTACACTACTTCAGACAGATGGTTATCCAACATCTGCTTAAAAACTTCCAGAGTTGTAGCATTTACAACTTCTGGAGGCAAGTTGTTCCACTGATCAACTGTTGCAACTCTCAGGAAATTTCTCCTTAGTTTATTTATTTACTTATTTTATTATTTAGATTTGTATGCCGCCCCTCTCCGCAGACTCGGTTCTAAGTTGCTTCTCTCCTTGTTTAGTTTCCACAAATTTGTTCTTGTTCTACCCTCAGGTGCTTTGGAGAATAGGTTGACTCCCTCTTCTTTGTGGCAACCTCTGAGTTATTGGAACACTGCTATCAGGTCTCCCCTGAACCTTCTTTTCATTAAACTAGCCATGCCCAGTTCCTGGGCATGCATTCTTCATATGTTTTAGCCTCCAGTCTCCTAATCATCTATGTCACTCTTCTCTGCACTCTTTCTAGAGTCTCAACATCCTTTTTGCATCGTGGCAACTAAAACTGAAGGCAGTATTCCAAGTGTGGCCTCAGCAAGGCCTTATAAAGTTCCATGCTCTTCAAGGGCGGTTGAGTACGATGAACTGTATGTAAAGAGATGAACGTCATGGAAAGCATGACTCATTAAATGGAGTGGTGGAACCCACCCACCCCACTCTCATGCCAGGGTTTAACATCAGGAAAAGCACTGTGTTTTCACAAAGGCAGTGACCATAAAGGCACTCATTCATAAGTACAACCCAATAGGCAAAAAAAAAAAAAAGTGAATGGGCTCTAAGAGGTCCATGAAATTGTGGGATGCTGATATTCATACGGGACTGGTGCCTAGATTTTCCCCCAGGCTACTTTTTGAATGATATTCTCGCCTTGGTTGAAAAAAAAACGTGACTTGGATTGGACTGTTTTCCAGTTTTTCCTTCCTCTGTATCCTATTGGAATACTGGTGAAAAGTAAGGAAAAACCATTACAGAGAAGTGCCTAGATGGCTATCTACACTGGAAGCCCAAATACATCTGAACCAAAATCAAACAAAAACATATGAAGAACTTTTAGATCCCAAGGGAGGTATAAAAATCAGAGAAAAACTTAAAAATGAAGGCCTAGAACTAGATTGGTTACCATATTTTCAAGTACAAAGCAGATATAAAAAAGATTTAATTGAATTTGGAATATGCAAAAAACCTAATGAAATTGATAAAATTGTAACAGGATCAGATAAAAAAATTATCTCCAAAATGTATAATTATTTATTAAATTATGAAAATATAGAAGAAATAGTCAAACATAACATGATAGCATGGATGACAAATTTTGGTTATGCAATTCCATTAGATGATTGGGAAAAACTATGGAAAATAAATTCTAAGATGACATTATCTATACCAGTGTTTTTCAACCAGTGTGCCGTGGCACACTAGTGTGCCGCAAGACATGGTCAGGTGTGCCGCGAAGCTCAGAGAGAGAAAGAAAACAAGAGAAAGAAAGAGAGAAAAAGAAAGAAAGAGCAAGAGAGAGAGAAAGAAAACAAAAGAGAAAGCAAGCAAGAGAGAGAAAGAAAGAGAGAGAAAGAGAAGAGAGAAAGAAAGCAAGAGAGAGAGCAAGAGAGAGAAAGAAAGAGAGAGAAAGAGAACAAGAGAGAAAGAAAGCAAGAGAGAGAGCAAGAGAGAGAAAGAAAGAGAGAGAGGGGGAGGGAAGGTGGGAGAGAGAAAGACATAGAGAGAGGGAGGGAGGGAGAGAGAAAGAGCAAAAAAGAGGAAAGAAGGAAGAGAGAAAGAAAGAGGGATGGAGAGAGAAAAAAAGGGGGAGAGAAAGAGGGAGAGAGAAATAGAGCGAAAGGAAGAGAGAATTTTTTTGTCCAAACTTTTTTAGCCGCCCCCTCCCCCTCAATGTGCCCCATTGTTTTGTAAATGTAAAAAATGTGCCGTGGCTCAAAAAAGATTGAAAACCACTGATCTATACCATATAAAGAAAACCTACACAAGATGTTTTAACGATGGCACTATGTCCCAGCACGCTTAGCTAAAATCCACCCGAGTATAAGTAATAAATGCTGGAAATGCAAAATTGCCATAGGAACATACTATCACATTTGGTGGTTATGTCCAGAAACCAATAGGCAAAAAAAAAAGTGAATTGGCTCTAAGAGGTCCATGAAATTGTGGGATGCTGATATTCATTTGGGACTGGTGCTACCTTTTCAATGACATTCTCGCCTTGGTTGAAAAAAACCTTTGTGACTTGGATTGGACTGTTTTCCAGTTTTTTCCTTCCTCTGTATCCTTGGACTTTTATTTTTATTTTCATTTTCATTCATAACCTGGGATGTAGAAGAAAAGACAAAGCAATAAAGGATGGTGAACTTCCGGCTGACTTATATAAATGAATGAAGAGAGAAGGAAGTGGATGGAAGCAGGAACCAAACCAAATTATATTATTTCAGAGTTCAAGACAGTCTAAGAAATATCCGCTCACAGGTTTGGGGGCAGCTTAAGTCTCCTCCACCTCTTCTTATTTATTTTTTTTTTTATTTTTTTTTATTTATTTATTTTTATTTATTTATTTTGTCCAATACACAATAATACACAATGAAGGTTATAGAGGATATAGTAGAGAAGAAATGTGAGATATAGGAGAGACTATAGGACAGGGGACGGAAGGCACTCTAGTGCGCTTATGTATGCCCCTTCCTGACCTCTTAGGAATCTGGAGAGGTCAATCGTGGATAGTCTAAGGGTAAAATGTTGGGGTTAGGGGATCCGGTATCATCTTCTTCTTCTTCTTCTTCTTCTTCTTCTTCTTCTTCTTCTTCTTCTTCTTCTTCTTCTTCTTCTTCCTCTCCTCCTCCTCCTCCTCCTCCTCCTCCTCCTCCTCCTCCTCCTAACCTCTTCCTTCTCCCTTCTTCCTCCTTTTGCTACATCCGTTTTTGGACAGTTATGATCATGTTGGCGGTTCTATTTTTATCAACAGCCGCACTAAAAGATTTTGTCCAAACCAGTCCCTTAAATTTTGAAGCCATGATGTTCTTCTTCTGCCTGGACCTCGTTTGCCTTCAATCTTTCCCTGGAGCATTAAATGAAGTATGCCATATTTTTCTGGATGTTGCATCACATGTCCAAAACGGTCGCTTTTTAATGGTTTTCTATGGTTAGGAACTTAAGTCTTAACAACTTTATTACGACCCAAGGATTTGAAGACTAGATTGGATAGGTCAAAAGTTACTGTGAAGTAGAAATCACTTTGTGTACAAGCTACACAAAATGTAGAGTAAGAGTTATTATAAAAAATCCTGATGATTTCTTCATTCAAAACCAATGATGAAGACACTGACCAGGCTGTTTGCTGCAAGGATGCTACCCAGTGGATGCTGGTAGGCAGAGGCAGATTTTTTTTCATTGTTTTCCTCCCCCAAAACTAATATGCATCTTATACTCTGAAAAATGTGGCAACTTAAAAAGACCGGCCAATAATTATAACAACATTTTTGGTTTTGAACATATTCAAGATTCAATACAAAGAGAATGAGAAGCAGGAGCTATCTTAGAGCATTTATTCTACTTTGGACACAGAAAGTTGTCTTCTACTCAGATTTATTTCAACTACACTAGTTAGATGTTGTTTTTATTAGTTGTAGGCTACCACTTTTTTTTTTTAAAGCTGTATATTTGTTGTGGTTAGCTCTGCCCCAGCTCCTGCCCCAAGGAATATGGAGGTGGATGTGGGGGAGACATCCACATGCCACAGGCCTGTTTTGCTCCCAGTAGAATCTGCCGATGAAGTCTCCTCTGACCAAGGAAGCGTGAGTGAGAGGGAAGAAGGGAGTTTGGCAGACAGCCCAGGAAGAGATCAGTCATCTGTATTATCCCTGGATTCTGAACAAGAATTAATGACACATCCATGCATGCATAGAGTGATGCATAGGAGACAACAACTGAAGGATTATTACAAGAGAAAATGAGGCCACCTGTGGTTGGGTAGGGCTGCTGTAATTGGTGCTACAGATAAAAGTGCAGCCTGGTGTTTTAGCCTCATGGCAGTTTATCTGATTCATTGTTTCATCAAGATCGTGGTTTTTGCTCTTCAGGATTGTGTGTGTGGACTCTCTGGACTTTAGAATTGGACTCAATTTCCCAGTTATTGGATAAGCAATTGGACTGCATTTAACCTGTGCCTTGTGTGTACCAGAAAATCCATTTGACATTTAAAAAGGAAGCTGTTTCTGTTTTTCTGTTTATAAAAACTTTTGGGTTTTCCTTTTATCGTGTGTTGTGTGTCTTCCTGGACTAATTACCCTGTAATTACAGGCGGTTGAGACACGCCGGCAGAACAATATTAAAGGAAAATTGAGCAGGAATAAATGAGAGTTGTGAGAACAAGATTTTATTGCCTACATGGCCTTGATCTGTCTATGGGGATTCTCAGTCATGGTTGTTCCCAAAATGTTTTGCTTCTCATACAAGAATTGTCTTCAGTTCTTCAGAATTGAAGAAGGTTCTTGGATGGGAAGCAAAATATATTTCAAGGGGGGAAAAAACAGAAAAAGAGGTCACAGTTGCCTTTTAGAAAAGCATCTTTGGTATAGCCTTGATCTCTTTCTCTACAGCACTTGGAAAAGATGCTGTTTCCATGTTAATTAATGAAAAGCAGATGATATCTAACAGATGTTAATAGGTGGTCCCTATTCATTTTTTTAAAAAATTTCATGCTCCTGCTAACTTTTACTACAAGAGATGATGCTGGAGATTGATCTCCTTGCAAACCAAGCATTAGGGTCTACCAGTTCCAGATCCTTTTGATTAACCAGCTTGTACATGGAGTCGTTTTCAGTGACAAAGTAACTATTTTGTTTTATATAGATCACACATTGCTATGTTTAGTTTTAAATACTGTACGGTTTCGAGGCAAGAGAGTATGGCTTTTAAAACATATTGTATTTCCCCGAAAACCAGACACGGTCTTATTTTCTTTTAGGACCCAAAATAAGCACCAGGTTTTATTTTCAGGGGATATCTTATTATTATATGATCTGAGGTGGCACAGTGGGTAGAGTGAGGTACTGCAGGCCACTAAAGCTGACTGCTAAATCTGCAGGTCAGTGGTTCAAATCTCATCACCGGTTGGGACACGCCGGCAGAACAAATGGGGGGATGGGTGTTCTGGTAGGGAAAATGGCAATGCGTGCCCAGTTCTGGGTGACCAGCAGGTGGGCGGAAATGTCCGAGCAAGATTTGGTTTCTGTACATGCACAAGCAAAATCTCGTGAGAGGATGCACGGCCACACGAGATTTCAGTGATTTTCAGCCATTTTTTTTTGCTTCTGTACATGCCTGGAATCACAAAACGCACCAAAATCTTGTGAGTGTGCACATCCCCCTGTAAGGTTTTGTTCCATGTGAATGCTTCACTGTGTGGGAGGCCAGGCTATGTGGGGGCGCAGGTGTGGGGCGCATGGGGCAGCTCCACCTCCCCAGCCCTATCCTAGCTTGATTTTTACGCATGCGGTTCGCCCCACCTCATATAATCAGATAGTGGGCGGGGCTTCACTAGGGCTTATTTTTGAGGAAGTGCTTATAATGGCACAGCTGTGAAAATCAGGCTAGGCCTTGTTTTCGGAGCAGGTCATATTTTGGGAAGAAACACAGTAGTTGATAGCTTGGCAAAAGAAATGAACTCTGATCCCGTTTTGGTCAATCAGCTGAGTTAAACTATGGTTTAGAGCAGTGTTTCCCAACCTTGGTCACTTGAAGATATCTGGACTTCAACTCCCAGAATTCCCCAGCCAGCATTTGCTGGCTGGGGAATTCTGGGAGTTGAAGTCCAAATATCTTCAAGTGGCCAAGGTTGGGAAACACTGCTCTAAACCATAGTTTAAGTCAGCTGATTGACCAAAACGGGATCAGAGTTCATTTCAAATCCAATAAATAAAATAAATAAATAAATAAAACTAAAAATACATTTGTCAAGAATCATGAGGTACAACACTTAATGATAGTCATAGGAGTCAAATAAGCAATCAGGAAACAATCAATATTCATATAAATTGTAAGAATACAAGCAACAAGTTACAGTCATATAGTCATAAGTGGGAGGAGATGGGAGATAGGAACAATGAGAAGACTAATAGTAATAGTAATGCAGCTTTAATGAATAGTTTGAGAGTGGTGGGGAAAATACTTGTTTAGCAGAGTGATGGTGTTTGGAAAGAATGTTCTTGTGTCTAGTTATCTTGGTGTGCAGTGCTCTATAGCATTGTTTTGCTGGCTGGGGAATTCTGGGAGTTGAAGTCCAGATATCTTCAAGTGACCAAGGTTGGGAAACACTGGTTTAGAGTAAAGTGTTAAACCTGTCTGTGTGAGTCCAGCCTGTTGTTGCCGATTCAACCCAGCCAGAGTTTTTCGTTGTGATTAGAACATATTTCTCTCACCAGCAAATACAATGGCGGCCAACCTTCAAAAGGAAGGTTAAGAAAGAAGCTACTTTGATGTTGCTATTCCATTGACTGGAATTAAAGGAAGCAGCTGTAATTAGAATTAGGAAACAGGAAAACACCATGGATTAGTCTTTTCCCCCTACCATGGAACTTTCCCTTGTTATATTCGTACAATATTCAAACTCGATCTACTTACTTATCTAGCATTTATTTCATCCTTAGTATAAGGTGATCAGATTGTAACTTCGGTAAAGCAAGGCACCATTGATAAGGGTGGGGACACGACAACAACGGATAACTGAGAAAATTTCTACAGACTTTTACCTTTGTTTTTCCACTTAATAGTGTTAGACCTACGTACCACTTATTTTATTTATCTGTTTATTCATTTGTCCAATACACAAATACATAGGAAGAAAAATAGACATGTGGTAATATATATAAGGGTAAAAGTGAACTTAGAGGAGAGGATATATGAAAGGAAGAGAATATATATGATAGGTGAAAGAAAGGAAAGACAATTGGACAGGGGACGAAAGGCACACCAGTGCACTTATGCACGCCCCTTCACAGTGCTTTACTGCCCTCTCCAAGCTGTTTACAGAATCAGCCTCTTGCCCCCAACAATCTGGGTCCTCATTTTACCCATCTTGGAAGGATGGAAGGCTTAGTCAACCTTGAGACTGGTGAGATTTGAACTGGTGAATTACATCCAGCAGTCAGCTGAAGCAGCCTGCAGCACTGCACTCTAACCACTGTGCCACCAAGGCTCATGAATTGTGGCCCACAAGACTTAAAGTTTAAAAGGTTGGAAACTCTGGATGTAGAACTCCTATCTTCAAAACAATGCTATAGAGCACTGCACACCAAGATAACTAGACACAAGAACATTCTTTCCGAACACCATCACTCTGCTAAACAAGTATTTCCCTCGCCGCTCTCAAACTATTCATTAAAGCTGCATTACTATTACTATTAGTCTTCTCATCGTTCCTATCACCCATCTCCTCCCACTTATGACTATATGACTGTACTTTGTTGCTTGTATCCTTACAATTTATATTAATATTGATTGTTTCCTGATTGCTTATTTGACTCCTATGACTATCATTAAGTGTTGTACCTCATGATTCTTGACAAATGTATTTTTAGTTTTATGTACACTGAGAGCATATGCACCAAGACAAATTCCTTGTGTGTCCAATCATACCTGGCCAATAAAGAATTCTATTCTATTCTATTCTATTCTATTCTATTCTACTGTTGTGGTTCGCTCTGGCCCAGCTCCTGCCCCAAGGAATTTGCAGGTGGATGTGGGGGAAACATCCACATGCCGCAGGCCTGTTTTGCTCCCGATGGAATCTGCCGACGAAGCCTCCTCTGACCAAGGAAGCGTCAGTGACAGGGAAGAGGGGAGTTTGGCAGACAGCCCAGGAGGAGATCAATCATCTGTATCATCCTTGGATTCTGGACAAGAATTAATGACACATCCACGCATGCATAGAGTGATGCATAGGAGACAACAACTGAATGATTATTACAAGAGAAAATGAGGCCACCTGTGGTTGGGTGGGGCTGCTGTAATTAGTGCTACAGATAAAAGTACAGCTTGGTGTTTTAGCCTTGTGGCAGTTTATCTGATTCATTGTTTTGTCAAGATCGTGGTTTTTGTGCTGTTCAAGATTGTGTGTGGACTCTCTGGACTTTAGAATTGGACTCAGTTTCCCAGTTATTGGGTGAGCAATTGGATTGCATTTAACCTGTGCCTTGTGTGTACCAGAAAATCCCTTTGACATTTTAAAAGGGAGCTGTTTCTGTTTTTCTGTTTATAAAAACTTTTGGGTTTTCCTTTTATAGTGTGGTGTGTGTCTTCCTGGACTAATTACCCTGTAATTACGGGCAGTTCAAACACGCTGGCAGAACACTCTACTCTACTCTACTCCTATGTCCAATGATGGGGAACTGGTGATGGAACAGAGTTCATTATCCTCGTTCATTGACTTTTTCACTACTCTGGATTCTTTCCCCCTCCCCCTCCCCCCTTTCAGGATTATTTATAGGAACTTCCCAGGCTCTTCCTTCATCATTCCTGAACTTTGTACTTGTTTGTTCTCCTGATCTTTCAGCCAGCCCCTTCAGCTGCCTAATTATTTATGTTGCAAGTTCTTTCATTCAGGCTCATTCCACCCACCCTTCACATTGAGGAATTAGGGGCAACACATTTTATATTTTTGAGCGGCTGGGGTACTTTGGTTGAAAAAAAAAATCAGAAGGCTTTAAGAAAAACAGCAAATACCATTCCAAACAAATATAATAAATAAAGCTTTTGAAAGGAGGCCAGGGGTTGGTTTTTTTTGTCCCAAAGCATCCAGCAAGCTCCAATGAAGGGATTAAAACAAATATTTCTTAGATGATATATCATGCTACCATTTCCTTTTCAGCTGCACTATAGCTACTGCAGTTACAGATATATTTTTGGACCATCAACTAAGCCAGCTTTGGTCTGGGGGTTGGTGACACCAAGGAAGTGAATTGTGTTTTTAAAATCTTATAGAAGATTCCGGATAGGATCCAGCTACAACCTCTATAGTGCAGGGGTGTAAAACCCGTGACAACATATTGTCATCACTTGACATATCACAACTATTTACCCCTTTGCTAAAACAGGGGTGGGGGTGGCTAGAGTGTGACGTATCTGGCCCATGGGCTGCACGTTTGACAACCTAGGAGCAGATGACTTGATGACCTCACACATTGGATTTCTTGTGTGTAGATACCAGGTAGCACCCAAAACTAGTCTCAATTTACCAATAAGTAATACAGTAGTACCTCTAGATATGAACTGCTCCACATGCGAGTATTCCAAGATACGAGCCACGACGCGAGCGAAATTTCTGTTCGACACCCGAGCTCAAATTCGGGATATGAGCCGAGCTTCCGCTAGGTGGCGCAAAAATCCTTGCTTTTGGTTATCTCGGCGCGAAAAACAAAGTCTAAAGCCATTCGTTCGAGATGCGAGTTGATCGACTTACGAGCTCGGGTGTGGAACAAATTAAACTCGTATGTCGAGGTACCACTGTATTTCAATCTGTTGTGAATGGTGCAGGACTGGCTCAGTTAGTGTTGTGGTTGGCACTGGCCCAGCTCCTGCCCCAAGGAATGTGGAGGTGGATGCAGGGGAAACGTCAACATGTCATAGGCCTGTTTTATTGCCGACAGAGTCAGGTAGTGCAGTTTCCTCGGACGAAGAAGAAGGTGGGGGTGACTTGGAAGACGGGGGCTTGGCACACAGCCCAGGAAGCCAATCTCCATTATCTTCGGTTGATTCGGATGAGGAAGTGTTAGACCCATGCAGACGCAGACTTATGCATAGAAGAGACCAATTGAGGAAATATTACAGGAGATAAGAGAGGCCACCTGTATTTGGGTGGGGCTCCAGCAATTAGAGCTGCTGATATAAATAGCAGCATGCTGGTTTGGGCCATTGTGGAAGATTATCTGATCATTGTTCTTCAGGCCTGTGCCTTGCTGTTTCCGGACTTTGTTTGTTGATTTTTCACGACTTTGAAACCAAAGCAGAGCAAAGTGTGGGGGTCTCACTTCGTGGAAGAAGGAGGGCTGTGACGTTTCTTCACAGCTGCTAGCTAAGTACTTAAGGACTGATTAAGAGGATTGTACAGACTACCAGGTTGTTTTGGGACGAGTGCTCTTTGCAATACAAAAAGGGTGCTTTGTTTCTTTTGAATTTTTGTGATAAAGAACATTTATTTATTTATTTTATTTATTTATTGGATTTGTATGCCGCCCCTATCCAGAGACTCGGGGCGGCTAACAGCAATAATAAGACAGCGTACAATAATAATCCAATACTAAAAACGATTAAAAACCCATTAATATAAAAACCAAACATACATACAGACATACCATGCATAAAATTGTAAAGGCCTAGGGGGAAAGAGTATCTCAATTCCCCCATGCCTGGCAGCAGAGGTGGGTTTTAAGTAGTTTACGAAAGGCAAGGAGGGTGGGGGCAATTCTAATTTCTGGGGGGAGTTGGTTCCAGAGGGCCGGGGACGCCACAGAGAAGGCTCTTCCCCTGGGTCCCGCCAAGCGGCATTGTTTAGTTGACGGGACCCGGAGAAGACCCAGTCTGTGGGACCTAACTGGTCGCTGAATTCGTGCAGCAGAAGGCGGTCCCTGAGATAATCTGGTCCGGTGCCATGAAGGGCTTTATAGGTGATGACCAACACTTTGAATTGTGACCGGAAACTGATCGGCAACCAATGCAGACTGCGGAGTGTTGGTGTAACATGGGCATATTTGGGAAAGCCCATGATTGCTCTCGCAGCTGCATTCTGCACGATCTGAAGTTTCCGAACACTTTTCAAAGGTAGCCCCATGTAGAGAGTTGTTTTTAAACTTTCAAGTGTGTGTGTGTGTGTCTGAAATTTGTACCCTTGAATTTTCGGGAGACTCATACCATAGAGCTCGGCAGAACAGTTAGTCACAGATTCTGAGGAGGATGAACCGGGTCCATCTTGGTACCCTAGGCGTAGGGCACCATATTCCAATATTTTATTTATTTATTTATTTTATTTATTTATTATTTAGATTTGCATGCCGCCCCTCTCCGCAATATTTTAATAACTAAGATATTGGATTATTGGTGGCTGCTCTCTGCCATTTTAGCTCTCAACGTAATTCAGAAGAACTATACCTCCTGATGGAGTACGGTGGTGTGTACCTTTACTGACCAATGCATATGGCTAATACCGATTCTTGGCTTTCTTATATTTTCCCTTAACTTCCAAAAATCCCCAACCAGCTCCATTGAAAATTCTGGGAGTTGAAGACCACACATATGGAAGTTGATGTGGTTGGCAAAATACTAAACTGTTTGCAGGAGGAAAACAACCCATCGTGATACAGGAAGCAAAGAGAAAATGGCATCTTATCTTTCCCCTTGAGTTAATGCGCATCGTATCCAAATTAAACCGAAGAGGTAGAAAAATCTCACCCACGGCTGGTAGAAAGCTGGTAATAATTTGTTCTCCTTTCATAAGCAAAAAGCTGCTGCCTGGGGCAACGGTCTCACATTGCAGCGATCATATCTACCATCATATCAATTTGACGTCCAGAAAGCTGGCAGCAATCCCTATTGGCATATGACAAGATCAGAAAGCTTGAATGGGTGCTATTTCTATCGTTGTCCATGTAATCTTTCTGTCCAACTTAAGACACTGTACAATACAAGATTAATGTAAATAAGTAGGAAATAGATGTTAAAGATTATGTACTGTGTTTTTTAATGTATATATTTTCAATAAAAGTTTTTTCTTTAAAAAAAAGAATAAAAAACCAGGAAGGATAAATGGGTGAATTCTAGGAGGCGTGTTCTTTAGCCTTTAAACTTTGGTTGGAGCCCAAAGAGGTGGGATTTTTAAGCCTCCAGCTGGTTTTTATTTATTTATTTTATTTATTCATTCATTTGTCCAATGCACAAATACATAGGAAGAAAAATAGACATGTAGTAATCAGTGTTCCCTCTAATTTTTTTGGGGGGTGGGAGGGACTGGGCGGCACAGAAATAATAAATAAATAAATAAATAAATAAGTAAATAAATAGATAGATAGATAGATAGATAGATAGATAGATAGATAGATAGATAGATAGACAGCCAGCCAGCCAGCCAGACAGCCAGACAGCCAGCCAGCCAGACAGACAGACAGACAGACAGACAGACAGACATATAGACAGACAGACAGACAGACAGACAAACAAACAAATAAAAAACCCACCCTGTTTTGCCTCAGAGAATTTCAAAATAAAATACTGTACTGTGTGTCTATAACAGTGAGCTCATAATAGGGCAACTCTATCAATATCAAAATGCCACTTAAATAGTTGAGCTAGTTTCAAACTAGATTTTGATTTTCTTTCTCTCTTCCTTACTCCCATTCTTTTTCTTTCTCTTTTCCTTCCTCTCTTTTTTCTATTTCTTTCCCTCTCTTCCTCTCTTCCTCTCTCTCTCCTTCCCTCTCACTCTTTCCCTCTCGGCTTCTGGGCAGGTTTGGAAACCTCTGAGTTGATGGTGATTTTTAAGTGAGCGATTGCTCACTGCTCAGCTTAGAGGGAACTATGGTAGTAATATATATAAGGGTAAAGTGAACTTAGAGGAGAGGATATATGAAAGAAAGAAAATATATATGATAAGTGAGAGAAAGGAAAGACAATTGGACAGGGGACAAAAAGCACACCAGTGCACTTATGTACGCCCATTATGCACGGTCAGTCAAAAATTGCCCACAGCCCTGCAGAAAACTAAGCCTCTGGGGCTCACAGGTAATCAAACAGGGCACATAACAGCCTCTCTGCCCATATTGAGTAAGCAAACCCTGGCAAGACCCTCAGCTTGGCTCTCTGAGCAAACATTTAGAACATCTGGTTCCAATCGTCCTGCCAGCTTTTACAGCTTTCTGGCCTCTCCTTCTTCTGGGTCTGGTTAAACGGAAAGATTTTGTCGGTGCAAAGTTCTCGGTAAATCAGGAGGAGGAATGCCATGGTGCATTCTCTATCACTCCAGGCTCATTTTTCATAAGCAAGCACCAAAGACAAACAGAGAGCAGCGGCCAAATTGCTGCTACCCTCAGCAAAAAAAACCCCACCCCTCTCCTCCCTAGAAGAAAATAGCCCAGGTCAGCTAACCTGGCATGGCCTACATTGCTTTGCAGGGTTTCATTGAGGGCCACAACAGGGTTGTGTTTGATCGCTGGTGAGACCACATTTGGAATACTGTGTTCAGTTCTGGAGACCTCACCTACAAAAAGATATTGACAAAATTGAACGGGTCCAAAGACGGGCTACAAGAATGGTGGAAGGTCTTAAGCATAAAACGTATCAGGAAAGACTTCATGAACTCCATCTGTATAGTCTGGAGGACAGAAGGGAAAGGGGGGACATGATCGAAACATTTAAATATGTCAAAGGGTTAAATAAGGTCCAGGAGGGAAGTGTTTTTAATAGGAAAGTGAATACAAGAACAAGGGGACACAATCTGAAGTAAGTTGGGGGAAAGATCAAAGGCAACATGAGAAAATATTATTTTACTGAAAGAGTAGTAGATCCTTGGAACAAACTTCCAGCAGACGTGGTAGATAAATCCACAGTAACTGAATTTAAACATGCCTGGGATAAACATATATCCATTGTAAGATAAAATACAGGAAATAGTATAAGGGTAGACTAAATGGACCATGAGGTCTTTTTCTGCCGTCAGTCTTCTATGTTTCTATGTTTCTATCTTGAGGGGCCACAGTTAGCGTGGCCAACTTGATGTCACTTGTGTCGGTGGTGGGTGCGAGTGCTTTGCCAGTGAAAAAGGGCTCCCGAGCTCCGTTTATGGCAACCATGGCCTCCTGCAACACTCTGCCAGTGAAAATAGAGCTCAGAAGGGTTGCATCTTCACGAGCTGTTTTCACTGGCAGAGGGTCACAGGAGCCAAAAACGGACCTCGGGAGCCATTTTCCCTAGCAGAAGCACCGTGGGCCAGTCTTTTGCTATTTTCAGAATGGCCCCACTGGCCAGATCTACGTTTTTTTTTTTTTTTTTTTGGTTTTTTTTTGTCATACAAATATAGCATTGTATTGTAGTATGTTTAACATAATATAAGGATAAAGTAAAGAGAGAAAAGATAAAAAGACATTAGGACAGGAACGGTAGGCACAAAGGGGCACTTATGCACGCCCCTTACAGACCTCTTAGAAAAGGGGAGAGGTCTATTTTAGAGAATGTAAGGTTGAAGATTTTGGAATTGGGGGAAGAAACAGGACGCCCGCCATTTTCTTTCAACATCTTTCTGTGCAAATTGGATGCTCTGGGGTGGATCTCCATTTTCCCTACCCTACTGCATTCCCTCCTGTCTGGGCAGTAGCCCACCCATGAGTGGAACCCACCCCTGCCACAGATCTACATCCAATCCAAATCCCTCAGACAGAAATAGAAACATAGAAACATAGAAGTCTGACGGCAGAAAAAGACCTCCTGGTCCATCTAGTCTGCCCTTATACTATTTTCTGTATTTTATCTTAGGATGGATATATGTTTATCCCAGGCATGTTTAAATTCAGTTACTGTGGATTTATCTACCACGTCTGCTGGAAGTTTGTTCCAAGGATCTACTACTCTTTCGGTCAAATAATATTTTCTCATGTTGCTTTTGATCTTTCCCCCAACTAACTTCAGATTGTGTCCCCTTGTTCTTGTGTTCACTTTCCTATTAAAAACACTTCTCTCCTGGACCTTATTTAACCCTTTAACATATTTAAATGTTTCGATCATGTCCCCCCTTTTCCTTCTGTCCTCCAGACTATACAGATTGAGTTCATTAAGTCTTTCCTGATACGTTTTATGCTCAAGACCTTCCACCATTCTTGTAGCCCGTCTTTGGACCCGTTCAATTTTGTCAATATCTTTTTGTAGGTGAGGTCTCCAGAACTGAACACAGTTCTCCAGAACTGAACAAATAGGTTCTGGGTTAGCTAGTCTAAGGGCTGAAAGGTAGGCTGAGATCAAAGAAACCCAAAGGAGGAGGTAACCGGAATCCATTGACAGCTGCGTGGTCAGAAGAAGAAGCGCGATGTGCTGGGAGAAGCAATAACTGTGCTTTTTAAAAAGCGACAAGGAATTTCTATCAGCTAGGAAGGAAGAATGACTGCCTTTGTCGTACGCTGAGATGAAGCTGGAATGGGGATTTTAATAGAGCACCGCTCTGGGCTATTGGCTGGAATCAGGGTTGTAATTGAGAAAGTAACATCAGTTCCAGGGAGTAGGTTTTTTTGTGTGGTGGGTGGCTTTGGGCAATAGAAACCTTCCTTCCTCTAAAAGTAACATGGATGGGATTGACATGGCTTCTTCCGGCTCTCTGTTTTATTTTCACTCGAGAATTTCAGAGAACTTGAGAAATAGCAATAGCAGTAGCATTTAGACTTATATACTGCTTCACAGGGCTTTACAGCCAGTGATGGGCTCCTACAGGGACAAGGGCTCTGAGAATAATAATAATAATAATAATAATAATAATAATAATAATAATAATAATAATAATGATGATGGTGAAGATGATGATAATGATGAATGATGAATGATGAATGATGAATGATGAATGATGAATGATGAATGATGAATGATGAAAATAATAATAATAATAATAATAATAATAATAATAATAATAATAATAATAATAATAATAATAATAATAATAATAATAATAATCTGTGGCATAGATGATCCACTGGAACTTGTGCCGGAACTACCATTTACCAGTGGCAAAGAACTGGTGGGATCATAAGCCCGAAAAAGTGGTCGAAAATGAGCAAGCAAAACTACTGTGGGACTTCCGACTTCAGACTGACCAAATTCTGAAGCATAACACACCAGACATTGTGATTGTGGAGAAAAAGAAAGTATGGATCATCAACATTGCAATCCCAGGGGACAGCAGAATTGAGGAGAAGCAGCTAAAGAAATTAGTGAAATACGAAGATCTAAAAATCGAGCTGCAACGACTCTGGCATAAGCCAGTGAAAGTGGTCCCAGTGGTACTTGGCACACTGGGCGCAGTGCCAAAGGATCTCAGCAGACATTTGAAAACCATCGGAATTGACAAAATCTCCATCTGTCAATTGCAAAAGGCCGCTTTACTGGGATCGGCAAACATAATTTGCCGCTACATCACGCAGTCCTAGGTGCTTGGGAAGCGCCCGACTGGTGATGAAATACGAAATCCAGCATAGTGATCTTGTTTGCTGTGTTGTACTGACATAATAATAATAATAATAATAATAATAATAATAATAATAATAATAATAATAATAATAATTCGGAAGTTCAATTAGACATCATGCTTAATAGACCCATTACAGCCAAATCAGCCTGTAGGACAATAGAAAAATATTCAGAGAGGGGTGGCATACAAGTCTAATAAATAAGAAAACAAGAAAAAAATGTAGAGATTCAAGGCACATACCTTCACTGTGGTAAACATAATATCTATGTTCAGAAAGTCAATCATAATCCCATAAACTAGAGTCTGTGCCATGCTGAATATTTCACCAAATGTCCTCTTTCTGTTTCTTGCTGATGAACAGATTCCAGGATCCAGATTAACAGAGTTGGAAGGGACCTTGTAGGTCATCTAGTCCAACCCCCTGCTCAAGCAGGAGACCCTACATCATTTCTGACAAATGGCAGTCCAATCTCTTCTTGAAAGTCTCAAGTGATGAAGCTCCCACAACTTCCGGACGCAAGCTGTTCCGTTGGTTGATTGTCAGAAAGTTCCTCCTAATTTCTAGCTTGAATCTCTCCTTGGTCAGTTTCCATCCATTATTCCTTGTTTGACCTTCAGGTGCTTTGGGGAATAGCTTGACCCCACTCCTCTCTGTGGCTGCACCTCAAATATTGGGACCTTGTTATCATGTCTCCCCTGGTCCTTCTCTTCACTAGACTATCCCTGCCCAGTTCCTACAACCATTCATCAAATGTTTTAGTCTCCAGTACCCTAATTATCTTGGTTGCTCTTCTCTGCATTTTTTCCTAGAGTCTCAATATTTATTTTTATAATGTGGTCACCAAACTGGATGCAATACTCCAGGTATGGTCTAACTAAGAATTTATAGAGTGATATTAGTACAGTGATACCTCGTCTTACAAACGCCTCATCATACAAACTTTTCGAGATACAAACCCAGGGTTTAAGATTTTTTTGCCTCTTCTTACAAACTATTTTCACCTTACAAACCTACTGCCACCGCTGGGATGCCCCACCTCCAGACCTTCCGTTGCCAATGAACCCCCCCCCTTTTTTTTGCTGCTGGGATTCCAAAGAGGCTCCCCTCCATGGGAAACCCCACCTCCGGACTTCTGTGTTTTTGTGATGCTGCAGGGGAATCCCAGCATAGGAATCCCAGGAGCACAAAAACGGGCGCTTCGCTGGCAACGGAAGTTTGGAGGTGGGGTTTCCCAGCGAGGAGAGCCTCAGTGAAATTGCAGCATCGCAAAAACACAGAGGTCCGGAGGTGGGGTTTCCCATGGAGGGGAGCCTCAGGGGAATCCCAGCAGTGCAAAAAGGGGTGCTTTGGCTGGCAAAAGGGGTGAATTTTGGGCTTTCACACATTAATAATTTTTCCATTGATTCCTATGGGAAACATTGTTTCATCTTACAAGCTTTTCACCTTAAGAACCTCGTCCCGGAACCAATTAAGTTTGTAAGACAAGGTATCACTGTACTTTGCTCTTGGGTGGCTAGAGGCCAGGCAGAAAAGATTGTTTTCCTCTGTTGTCCATTAGGATTCCAAGATCCCTCTCATAGTCACTATTATTAAGCCTGGTTTCACCCAGTTTATATGTTTATTTTTCTTTTCTTTTCTTTTTTTATCTAAGTGTAGGACGTTACTTTTCTCTACACTGGCTTAACTTTTCTCTAATCTAGATTTCATTAAGCCAGATTTTTTCATTAAATCTCAGCCATGGAATCTGATACATTAAGATGGATTATTAATTACCATTGAATGATAAGTCTCGGATATTCAATAGAGTGCTTTATAGGCAAGCTGGAGGACTCAATAGATTTGAAAATATTTTGTGCAAAGAGTATTCACTGGCACTAGATATCAATATCCTGCTCTTTTACAGACATGCTTTGGTGCAGAACTGAAGACTGAAATCAGAATTCATTAGAGTCAACTCCGGATTTTTCTAAGATTTAGAAATGTGCTTTTGAATCCATATACATATCCCTAACTTTTAATTTCTCACAGTTATAGCAAATTTACTTGTAATTTGTTTTTGCCCAAAAAAATATTTTTCTGCTTACATCATATACAATTTAATTTGCATATACCCAATGTGATGCCGGGCTTCACATTACGAGCCCCAATTAAGCCAAGAATGTAAATTCAAAGACACATGCTGTTGTAAAGTAAACAGAAAAGCAGTTTGTCCAAAATAAAGCTATGCACACACACTTTAAACTGAGCAAATTAGCTCACACACAGATAACAGTCCTTGAAAGCTGTGAGAGACAAAAACAAACAGAGCAGATAAGACCAGCTGTGAGAGTGTCACAGCCAAACCTCTTCAAGTGAGTCCACAAGATTTACTTAGCTGTGAAATATCCCAAAAAGTCTGTGAAAAGTCCAGGAACAATGCAAACATGATGCATCCTTCTCCAAATGGATAAACTCCCACATGCACTCTCTGCTACACTGGTAATTTATCAGCAACCCCATTAGCCTAATTGCCTCAGCCACAGGTGTTCTCCCTTATCTCCAACGATACCTGCGCAGTTGGTCCCTTCTAGCTATGAGCCTACGCATTTTGGCATCTATCCACAGTTCCTCCTCCGAGTCCGATGACCCACTAATGGGGTCATTAACTAATGAGCTGGCTGCATCCATCTCTCTATCTGATTCTTCTTCTCCCCCAGCATCTCCCCCAGCATCTCCCCCAGTGTTGGTTATGACCTATAAAGCCCTTCATGGCACCGGACCAGAATATCTTCGGGACCGCCTCCTGCCGCACGAATCCCAGCGACCGGTTAGGTCCCATGGTTAGGTCTCCGGGTCCCGTCGACTAAACAATGTCGTCTGGCGGGACCCAGGGGAAGAGCCTTCTCTGTGGGGGCCCCGACCCTCTGGAACCAGCTCCCCCCTGAGATTAGGATTGCCCCCACCCTCCCTGCCTTTCGTAAACTCCTTAAGACCCACCTTTGCCGTCAGGCATGGGGGAACTAAAACACCTCCCCCTTGCCCATGTTGTTTTGTTGATTGATTGACTGTGTGCCTGTTTTTTATATATACTGCTTTTTATGAGATTATTAATTTCAATTGGAACTGGATGGGTGGGCATTGGATTTGGTATTGTGTACTGTACTGTTTTTTATTATTGTTGTGAGCCGCCCCGAGTTTGCGGAGAGGGGCGGCATATAAATCCAATAAACCAATAAACCAACCAATAAACCAATCTGACCTTGGCAATGAATCCTCACTGTCAGAAGCTGATGGCAGTAAGACAAGTCTCTGGGAACCTGAGGACTCTCCTAAACCAACATCCAAATTCCCCATTGCAGGAGCTGGCCCAGAGCCAACCACAACACCTAAGAATATTTTAAAAATACAAAGCTATAAATTTGTATCCATAATCATTCAAAAAATCCTCTTACTCTGCCCTTTCTTCACCCATCGGGCTGCCCTCCTCTTTTTTTTTTACAAACTTGTAATTTGTTTTTGAAATGTGCATTTTTTAAATTGAAAATAAATTGTAGGCTTTATTGACTACACTTTGCTCACAGGGGTTGCATTGTAAGATGTTTGAGCTTGCCAAGAGAATTTGCATGGTTCCTGAGGTCTTTAGAGAGAACGAATGTGTAACAGAAGGCATCAAAAGTCATGGGACGTAAAATAAGGCAGCGTTCTGGGTTGTAGAAGATGTGGGCCGTGTTGCCTCAGGAAGCAGCTTTGAAGGAGTGGTTCCCTCACCTCAAAGTATGAGCGGAGTGAAACAGCCCTTTGAAGTCTCACACAACTTTAGTCAACTGTAAGATGTACTACCTTGGTGTCAAGGTTTCAAATAGCACCCAAAATTAAATCAGAGTCCAGGGCAAAGTATTCCTCAAAGTTCCCATTTATTAATAGAGCCATGTTGGCACATCTGGGTGAAACCCGAATCTGAAGTCTGCTGGGTTTCACCACCCAGTTGAAAGTTCAAGTCTTTGCCTCCACACCCACAATAATAACAATAATTAATAATTTATTAGATTTGTATGCCGCCCCTCTCCGAAGACTCGGGGCGGCTCACAACAACAATAAAAAACAATATTATGCAGGCAAAAATCTAATATTAAAAAAGAAAAAACACCTAAAAACCCTATCAATTAAAAACCAAACAGCACATACATATCAAACATAAATTATAATAAGCCTGGGGGAAAGGTGTCTCAAATCCCCCATGCCTGGCGGTATAGGTGGGTCTTAAGTAGTTTACGGAAGACAAGGAGGGTGGGAGCAGTTCTAATCTCCGGGGGGAGTTGATTCCAGAGGGCCGGGGCCGCCACAGAGAAGGCTCTTCCCCTGGGGCCCAGCAGACGACATTGTTTAGTCGACGGGACCCGTAGAAGGCCAACTCTGTGGGACCTTATCAGCTGCTGGGATTCGTGCGGTAGCAGGCGGTTCCGGAGGTACTCTGGTCCAATGCCATGTAGGGCTTTAAAGGTCATAACCAACACTTTGAATTGTGACCGGAAACTGATCGGCAGCCAATGCAGACTGCGGAGTGTTGTAGATACGTGGGCGAATCTGGGAAGCCCCACGATGGCTCTCGCGTCCGCGTTCTGCACGATCTGGAGTTTCCGAACACTTTTCAAGGGTAGCCCCATGTAGAGAGCGTTGCACAAATCCATCACATTGTCCAATCTCCAATTGCCATGTTGGCAGGGTCTACCCTGTCGCGGTTTGTAAGTGATTAAAGTCCGTTAAGACCTTAACCCAGCGGAGGCGATAGATAGAAGCCTAATCATTTGTTCAAAACAAGATTTCTTTATTATAAGAACAGAAAATGAAACATGTCTCGAGGGACAACATAAAATACCTCTTCACATGATGGAGGTAGAAAAAGAGACTGGAGAATGATGAGGAAGAAGAAGGAAGTGATGTTAGATTTGGCAGGATATTACATCATAATAGGAGGGTCTTAGTAAGGCACACAGAGTTAACTCTTTCATTGCTGAATGTCTCTGAGGGGCTGGCAATATTCAGCGTGACATACCCAACACCTTTCGTGCAGGTGCAGAGACAAAGGATGACCTCGGCTTCCTAGAAGAAAGTCATGATCAACAAGGCCTCAAATGAATCTCCAAAATACCAGTGATATCTACCTTCCTCCTCTGAAAGAGTAAAAATTCTCTGTAGAACATGTACGTGAGAAATAATCATAAAAAGTGGTTCTTCTCCACCACAGAAACCAGCAGTAATCTTTCAGAACTCTTTATTTGGTCAGACTGTGAAATAGAGTTCGTCAGCATTTCTTTTTTTCTTTTTCCCAAAGAAACCAATAACCTTTTATGTCAACTTGCCTCTGTGTAACCCTCCTTACTCAGGACTTTGGGCGCCTAAATTCTGAGCGTGTTGGGTCTTTGCTTACTCACTTATCCAAAAGTATCCTAATGTAATTATACAGACTTGTGTTCCCAGAGCAGAAACCCTTTGCAAAATCTTTAAGAATTTCACCAGGCACCATGGGAGGTCCCTCTTCTGGCAAATCAAAGTAGGGGGCTGCCAAGAATAACTCTGTCTTCTAGATGGTGGAAATTCAGTTGTCCACTCCCAAAGCTTCTCTGTCTTCTTCACACCCGCCTAAAAGGCCCTTCTCCTTTTTTTGAGTAGAGGACAATCAGCTGAGGTCCCCTCAATGCATTCTGAGAATTGCCTGAAATGAATTATGGAGCCATTTCATTGGTGCAAAATAATTCCCTTCATTAAAATGTGAATTTATGGTTCCTTCCACCCCCACATAAACACACACACACAAAGTGGGAGAAGAGAACGCAGCCTTGGGAAACAAAGAACTGTGGGAAGTGCATTTTCCTTCTTTTCTTCTTATTTCAGGGAGTTGGGGGACACATACACACACAAAATGGCTACTTTGGCAGTGAACGTCATCTGTCAAGTTCAAGTTTCAAGTTTATTGGATTTATATGCCGCCCCTCTCCGAAAACTCGGGACGGCTAACAACAATCATGAACAATATACAATAAAATCCAATACTAAAAGCAAATTAAAACCCCTTAATATATAAAACCAAACATACATACAAACATACCATGTATACAGTTGTAACGGCCTAGGGGGAGAAGAAGTCTTAATTCCCCCATGCCTGGCGGCAGAGGTGGGTTTTAAGTAGCTTACGAAAGGCAAGGAGGGTGGGGGCAATTCTAATCTCTGGGGGGAGTTGGTTCCAGAGGGCCGGGGCTGCCACAGAGAAGGCTCTTCCCCTGGGTCCCGCCAAGTGGCATTGTTTAGTTGATGGGACCCAGAGAAGATCCACTCTGTGGGACCTAACTGGCCGCAGGGATTTGTGCGGCAGAAGGCGGTCCCTGAGGTAATCTGGTCCGGTGCCATGAAGGGCTTTATAGGTCATAATCTGTGCAAAGTTTGGTCATTTTGCCAGTCAAGGAATAAAATAATAAGAAGACCTGTACTTCAATGGTGGGTTCGGGGCAATGAAGGGCTGCAAATTTTTTTACTACCACACTGTGGGTGTGGCTTGCTGTGTGGGTGTGGCTTGATGGTCATGTGACCATGTAGAAGTGGCTTCCCAGCCATGTGACCACATGGGAGTGGCTTGACAATCATGTGACCAGGGTTGCTTAAAGGTCATGTGACTAGGTGGGAGTGGCTTACCGACCAAGATAAGTTTTCAAATAGGTGCTTGGACTCTTTTTCAGTTGATAGAGTCACATGATTTGAATAGCCACAAAAAGGACAAATGATAAACAGCATTATTTGCTGAGAAGCTCCAGATGACCAGTGACCATTTTAAGGTTTTCTACTGAACCCACAAGGGTATGATAACAGATTAGGCAAGTAGCTCAATTTTCTTGAATTGCTATAAAAGTTCAGTTCTAGATAATGATTAAAATGATTAAAGCATTTATGGGTAAAGCATTTCCTATTTTAAGGATCATACTAAGGTACTAGGGAAGGAAGGACAATAAAAAAATTATTAAGTATTCAATAAATAGTACATAAACTTATTATCCCCATTGTGCCCCCCCATGGGGGCAGCAGCCCATCACTGGTTCAGGGGTGGATTGCACATTACTGGTTCACTTCCCATGGAGCTCCATGACCCTGGCACGTGTGTGCACGTTGGAGTAACAATTGCTTCCTGCGCATGTGCGGAAGCAAAAATCTCACACTTGTGCATGTCCTTGCTTGAGATTTGGCTTCCTGTGCATGCACAGGAAGCAAATCTCACTCCAATGCATGCACCCTCCTGCTGGTCAGCTGGAGCTACGCACACAGCTCCATTTTCCCAACCAGAGCGCCATCCCCTCAGGAATCCCATACTTTGTGGGTTCTAAATTAGATTGCCACCGGTTCGCACACGTACAATCGTGTGTATAGAAGCATTCTGGGTGGGTGGAGCCTACCAACCTGGCTACTGGTTCTAAGTAGTGATGGGCGAACAGAACCCGCACAATTCGGGTCCATACTGAATTTTGTGGTGTTCGGTATGCCGAACACGAACACAATTTTTTTAAAAACTTCGGGCAAAGTTTGGGGTCGCGTTCGGCATTCGGAGCTTTGACGTCACCGGCAGGTTGCTAAGGACGCCAAGCTGATCACTTCCTGGATTCCATGGAATCCAGGAAGTGATCACCATGGCGTCCTTAACAACCTGCCGGTGACGTCAAGGCTCCGCCCCTAGAATCTCTTCATGGGAAGGATTCCCCAGCTCCTTCAAAGGGCGGTTCTTTCACATAAAAATAAACATGTTTATTTATTATATACCTGACGTTAAAGCTCCGCCCCCGGAATCTCTTGGTGGGATTCCCCGTTCAGGTTCGGGTTCGGTTTCGGCTGAAATTTGTGTAAAGTTCGTCCGAACTTGCCGAACCCGAACACCGTTGGGTTCGCCCATCACTAGTTCATGGAATCCAGGAAGTGATCACCTTGGCGTCCTTAGCAACCTGCCGGTATACATAATGTCAAAGCTCCACCCCCAGAATCTCTTGGTGGGATTCCCCATTCGGGTTCAGGTTCGGGATCAATTCGGGTTTGGCCAAATTTCGGGTTTGGCCGAACTTGCCGAACCCGAACACCGTTGGGTTCGCCCATCGCTAGTTCTAAGGACCAGTCTGAACTAGGAGCAACCCACCACTGCTATGCTTGTAAAGTACTTTCCAAAGTTTCAAATGCCAACCTAAAAAGGATTAAGTTACTTGGGTTGGGAAGCCCTCTTTGGTTCCAAATACCCAGACGCAAATATAAATGCCAGAATTTATGCTCAGCCGCAGAAAGGGGGCAGTGAAAAATAAATATACATCTTGCTGCATATTTTCAATTCTTCAAACAACACGGAGGGCAAGGGTGCCTGCAAAAATAATAGGGGAGAGAGAGAGAGAGAGGAGTACACACTTTTATTTGGCTCTAGACTGATTAATGGAGAATCCCAAGCTGGCCTGGAAAAACCAAATTGATTCATGAGTTGTCTTTGCAAAGCCTGGACACAAATCTTGCTCTTCGGCTGGCGGAGAGCAGAGAGCTATCAAATGAAACAGCAGGCCTAGACATGCTGGGGGGAGCAGATGAGAAACTTCTCATGTCACCAATCACCTCCAAAGCTATGGGAGCCCAAGACTCGGCCTCAAGACAGTGAAATAAAACATTTCTCCCATCTGGGCGGTGATACGTGGGCATAGGGAATAACGGGGCAGGGAAAAAGTGTGTGTGTGTGTGTGTATGAAAAAGGGAGGAAGAATAAGAGGAGCAGGAGCAGGAGGCCAATGACAAGATGCAAGGAAGAATTTCATGGTTCATTGACATCATAACCCAACTCATAATGGCTGGTCATTGTTCTACTTTTCCAATCACTATCTGTCCATCCGTCCGTCCGTCCCTCCCTCCATCCCTCCGTCCATCCATCCATCCATTCATCCACCCATCTATCTCTGTCTGTCTGTCTGTCATCTACCTACCTACCTACCTGTCTACCTGTCTACCTACCTGCCTGCCTACTTACCTACCTACCTACCTATCCATCCATCCACCCATCTATCTCTGTCTGTCTGTCTGTCATCTACCTACCTACCTACCTGTCTACCTGTCTACCTACTTACCTGCCTACTTACCTACCTACCTACCTACCTATCCATCCATCCACCCATCTATCTCTGTCTGTCTGTCTGTCATCTGCCTACCTACCTACCTGTCTACCTGTCTACCTACCTACCTGCCTACTTACCTACCTACCTACCTATCCATCCATCCACCCATCTATCTCTGTCTGTCTGTCTGTCATCTACCTACCTGTCTACCTGTCTACCTGTCTACCTACTTACCTGCCTACTTACCTACCTACCTACCTACCTATCCATCCATCCACCCATCTATCTCTGTCTGTCTGTCTGTCATCTACCTACCTACCTACCTGTCTACCTGTCTATCAACCTACCTGCCTACTTACCTACCTACCTACCTATCCATCCATCCACCCATCTATCTCTGTCTGTCTGTCATCTACCTACCTACCTACCTGTCTACCTGTCTACCTACTTACCTACCTGCCTACTTACCTACCTACCTACCCATCCATCCATCCACCCACCTGTCTGTCTGTCTGTCTGTCTGTCTATCTATCTATCCCAAAGAGTCAAACACAACTTAGCAACTGAACAACAGCAAATATTGTACGTTTGTCCATAGGAGAAGGAATTCAAATACATACGTACATACATATATACATACATACATACATACATACATACATACATACATACATACATTTGTATTTATATGCCGCTCACTCCAAAAAGGACTCAGAACAGTTAACAGTAATCATAAATACAATAACAGTAAAAAGAAATACTGTACAGGTATAAAATCAATAGAGCAATAAGATCATAAAAACTCATGCATACTACAGTCAGTCCTAATTCCAGGTCTTAACGGCTTTCCGGGAAGACCGCTAGGGTGGAGATTGATTGATTGATTGATCAATTGATTTATTGATTTAGTCGTGTACATATTGATCGTATACATAGAAATATATTTATATACATGATACTAGTAAAAGAGAAACATTAGGACAGGTGCACTTATGCACGCCCCTTACTGACCTCTTAGGAATCGGGAGAGGTCAAAAGTGGATAACCTGGGGTAAATTTTGGGGGTTAGATGACGATACTACAGAGTATGGTGGTAAGTTCCATGTATCAACTACTTGGTTACTAAAGACGTTTTTCCTGCAGTCAAATTTAGAGCGGTTGTGTGCTTGTGTGCTGTTGTGGTTGAAGCTGAAGTAGTTGTTGACAGGAAGAACGTTGTAGCAGAAGAGTAGAGATAGTGTGGATCTCTGGAGGCAGTTAATTCCAAAGGGTCGGAGCCACCACAGAGAAGGCTCTTCCCCGAGGCCCCGCCAGCCGACATTGTTTGACGGATGGGGCATGGAGAAGGTGGACTCTGTGGGCCCTTACTGGTCTTTATGGGTCGCAGTGAGGCATGAGGCAGGAAGAGGTCCATTATCCATTGCCTTCCTCTGCCCATTTCATTTCAATCTGTTTCCAGGGTTGAGTTACTGGATCTCTGGAGGCATACTTTAAAGCCCAAGCTTAATCCAAGAATTTATTTACAATGCAAAGGCTTATTCTTGGGACAGATCAGAGATACAAGACAGCCAAAGCTAGACTGCCCTCTCCTTCCCCTCTCTTTTTAGTTATAAGAATTATTTACATGGATTTTTGGTCGATTAGATCAGTGCAATGTCTGAAGTCTGAACTGTGGTCATCATCTAGATATAATGCATGGCACCATTCCTGTTTTTAATGTCATTTAACATCATTGTGTGATGATCGTGCTGACATTTCTGTTTTATTATCTACCTGTAGGCTGCTGGGACTCATTTGCTTATGTTAGGAGGTAAATTTATGCAATAGGCAAGCAAAAAATTATGCCTATTTCTTAACCAGAAATGCGTGGAATCTCAAAAATCCGCTGTGCTCTATTGTCTCCACTAGCAGAATGGTTTTCCAGGGGTTTTTTCCTCTTTCTTTCTTTCTTTCTTTCTTTCTTTCTCTCTCTCCCCCCACTCTCTCTCTTTCTTTCTTTCCCTCTCCCTCTTTCTTTCTTTCTTTCTTTCTCCCTCTCTCCCTCTCTCTCTCTTTCTTTCTTTCTATCTCTCTCTCTTTCTTTCTTTCTATCTCTCTCCCTCTCTCTCTTTCTTTCTCTCTCCCTCTCTCTTTCTTTCTTTCTCCCTCTCTCTCTCTCTTTCTCTCTCCCCCTCTCTCTCTTTCTCTCTCCCTATCTCTCTTTCTCTCTCCCTCTCTCTCTCTTTCTTTCTCTCTCCCTCCCTCTCTCTCTCTTTCTTTCTCTCTCCCGCTCTCTCTCTCTTTCTTTCTTTCTTTCTTTCTCTTTTGCATGAAAAGATTAAAGAAAATAGAAAAATTTGGCAGGTCAAAGAGGAACTGACAGGGATTCCTGACCAGTGGTTTTTTCCTCTTTCTTTCTTTCTTTCTTTCTTTCTTTCTTTCTTTCTTTCTTTCTTTCTTTCTTTCTTTCTTTCTTCCTTCCTTCCTTCCTTCCTCTTTTGCATGAAAAGATAAAAGAAAATAGAAAAATTTTTGCAGGTCAAAGAGGAACTGACAGGGATTGATAATAAAAACAAAGAAAAACAATTAAATTGCCAAGGGATGTCTTTCTGCTCTATTTAACCATTGTAACCCTAAACCAGAAAAACTCTTAAGTGTGGGTTTATTAGGACATTATAGAATTGGAAGGACCTTCTAGTCCAACCCCCTGCTCAGGCAGGAAATCCTATATTCTAGATGGCGAACCTATGGCACACCTGCCATAGGTGGCCCACGGAGCCATATGGGAGGGCACACCAAACCTTTCAATGTTTCAGCTCCAGTGGGCAAGCGCATGCTGGCCAGTTGATTTTTGGACATTTCGTTCTCTGGATGCTTCAAGGAAGCTTCCCTGAAGCCCCAAAGGCAAAAATATCCCCCCATGGACAAACAGGAAGTTCAGAAAAATGCACTTCCGGTTTGCCCATTTTGGCATTTTTTTTCACCTATCCTCTAAAGTACATGAGGGCAGGACAAGAAGCAATGGGTGGAAACTAATTACTAGAAGTAAGGATAAGAGCCGGGCGTGGCGCAGCAGGTAGAGTGCAGTACTGCAGGGCCCTGAAGCTGACTGTAGATCTGCAGGTCAGTGGTTCAAATCTCATCACCGGCTCAAGGTTGACTCAGCCTTCCATCATCCCTGTCCGCTTATTGACCTTCTGACTCCGGCATCTAATCGGCGCTCCTGGTCTCTGGTGTCCCCCTCCTCCTCTGACTCAGACATTACCATCATTGGGGTTTCTACAGTCTCTGGAAGTTCCTCAGGTCCAACTCTCCCTTACTCTTACCCTTTGACTCAGTAGTCAAAAACACTGGCCTAGGGTACCAAGACACGCCCGGTTCATCCTCCTCAGAATCTGTCACTAACTGACCCGGTTGTGGACCACTCACAATATAGGGAAGGTTAGCATATTTCACTGCTGGGTGGCTGCCATCTTGATGTTCTTGACTACGCCCAGTGGACATTTTTGGAAGGCAGAGAATAACAAACCAAAGTAACAGGGACAGCCATTCCTTCAAAGTGTTCTGTCGAGCTCTCTGGTAGAATCCTCCCGAAAATGCACAGATCCAATTTCAGACACAACACACGTTTGAAAATTCAAAACAATGTTCTTTATACCGAAAATGCAAATAAACTAAGCCCTCTTTTGGTATAGCAAAGAGAACTTGTCTCCAAACAAACTGGTATCAGTTCTGTGATACTTAGCTTGCAGCTGTGAGGCAATTCACAGTCCTTCTTCTTTCACAAAGTGAAACACACTTTGCTCTGGTTTAGTTTCAAAGCGGGGAAAAATCAGCACACAAAAGGTCAAAGTCAGCAAAGCAGGCATGAAACACAACGATCAGATAATCCTCCACAATGGCCAAACCCACAGGCTGCTATTTATAGCAGCCTCACTAATTACCACAGCCCCATGCAACCACAGGTGGCCTCATTTTCTTTGATAATAATCTCTCAGTTGTTGTTGCCTATGCATCGCTCTCCTCATGCGTGGCTGTATCATTAACTCTTGTTCCGAATCCAAGGAGGAGCTAAATAATTGATCTCCTTCTGAGCTGTCTGCCCCACTCTCCTCCTCCCTGTCACTCATGTCTTCTTGGTCAGAGGAGCCTTCATCAGCAGATTCCACCGGGGGCAAAACAGGCCTGCAGCATGTGGATGTCTCCCCCACATTCACAGTCCTTGGGGCAGGAGCTGGGCCAGAGCTAACCACAACACAAAGCATCCAACTTCTCCTAGTTTTCTTGAACAGTTTTCCTGGCAAAGTCCGCTCCCACCCTACTGGTGGGTGGACTTCAACATCTCGCCCTGTAATTTGAACCTCGTGCCCTCACCTTTTCACCAGGTCCTCAGCCCTTTTTTTTGTATCAGAGTGGGCACTCCAATTCATACAATCCTAACCCAGCAAGTAAACTCTGGAGAGCCAAAACACAGCCAGCCGCTGGCATTAATCATCAGTAATCGAAACCAGAACTGGCTCTCAGTCTCGGCTGAGTCAACGCAAGTTTTTTTTTAAAAAAAATAAAAATACGCACACACTTTGGAAAATATACACATAGGCCGGGAAGGGGCCGTGAAAGAAATTCCAGGCAGGCTGTTTTTAAAGAGAGGGATTTTTTTTTTTAAAGTGCACTGGAAAAACATAAAGAGAACAAAAATAGCAACACAAGACATCTTAAAAACAAACATGTGACCTTTTCCAATCATTTACTCCCAAACCAAGACTGAAAAGGTGATTCTCTGAAGGCCATTAGAAATAGCCCAGGATAGAAACATAGAAACATAGAAACATAGAAGACTGACGGCAGAAAAAGACCTCATGGTCCATCTAGTCTGCCCTTATACTATTTCCTGTATTTTATCTTACGATGGATATATGTTTATCCCAGGCATGTTTAGTTTCAGTTACTGTGGATTTACCAACCACATCTGCTGGAAGTTTGGTCCAAGGATCTACTACTCTTTCAGTAAAATAATATTTTCTCACGTTGCTTTTGATCTTTCCCCTAACTAACTTCAGATTGTGTCCCCTTGTTCTTGTGTTCACTTTCCTATTAAAAACACTTCCCTCCTGGACCTTTAACATATTTAAATGTTTTGATCATGTCCCCCGTTTTCCTTCTGTCCTCCAGACTACAGTATTCCCTCGATTTTCCCGGGGGATGCGTTCCGAGAATTTCCGCGAAGTAGAGATGCGGAAGTAAATACAGTGATCCCTCGATTATCACGGGGGTTACGTTCCAAGACCTGCCGCGATAATCGATTTTCCACGGTATAGTGGTGCGGAAGTAAAAACACCATCTGCGCATGCGCGCCATTTTTCCATGGCCGCGCAAGGGCTTGCAGGTGGAGGCGGGGAGCGACGAAAGTTCGGAGGCTGGCAATGGTTGTATTTAATGTCGGCCACCCATAGGCACCCGCCCGCCCGCCGTTCGCCCGCTCGCTCACCGCTCGCCCATTCGCCCGCCCGCCCGCTCGCCCGCCGCTCGCCCGTTCGCCCGCCCGCCCGCCGTTCGCCCCGCTCGCTCACCACCCGCTCGCTCGCCGCCCGCCCGCCTGCCGCCCGCCCGCGGGCGAAGAAAAAGAAAACAAGAGAGGGAAAGTGAGAAAAAGAGAGAGAGCAAGAGGGGGAGAGATAGAGAAAGAGATAGAATGACAGGAAAGAAAGACAAAGAGACAGAGAAGTGATTCTTGGTGATGATGTATGACGTCATGTGATGGGAAAAACCGTGGTATAGAAAAAAAACCGCGGAGTATTTTTTAATTATTATTTTTTGAAAAACCGTGGTATAGCGTTTCGCGAAAATCGAGACCGCGAAAATCGAGGGATCACTGTACACCATTTTTTGCTATGAACAGTATCACTGATTGGTTGAGATTTCGGCCAATCAGCAATGGCAGACAAAAGTTTGGCGATGACGTATGACGTCATTGGGTGGGGAAAACCGTGGTATAGAAAAAAACCCTGCGAAGTATTTTTTAATTAATATTTTTTGAAAAATTGTGGTATAGGATATTCGCGAAGTTCGAACCCGCGAAAAGCGAGGGAACACTGTATACAGATTGAGTATAGAACTAAAGATTTAATGTGACGCAAAACAAGAAAGCAACCCTTTTCAAAAACCATATACTCACAACCAACAACTCTATTTATCTGTTTGTTTACAGCTCAGTCTAAGGGACAGTCTAAGAATAGATGTAAGGCAAAGTAGCAAGAACAATAAAATGTCAAAGATAACATGAAATATTAACCCAGAGCAGTTAAAAGAAAGCTCCTTAGATAAAAGGCAGCTGCAGAGACTGATAATAGGAGAGAAAGACATTTCTTGCAGCCATTCCCAAAAGCGCTTGGGGGGTGAGGTGGGGTGAAAGAGAATGGTCTTCATAGTGAAGTATTTATTATTATGGCAGCTATTTATTTGGTATAAAAAATAAAATGCATTGTGTCCTCCACTCGAAACAGAATACCCTACGAAAGCAGACTATCAATCCTAGGTCTAGAAAGCTTAGAACTACGTCACCTAAAGCACGATCTATGCTGCAACGTTCTACCGGTCAATGACTATTTCAGCTTCAACCGCAACAACACAAGAGCACGCAACAGATTCAAACTTAATATTAACCGCTCCAAACTTGACTGTAAAAAATATGACTTCAGCAACCGAGTTGTTGAAGCGTGGAACTCATTACCTGACTCAGTAGTGTCAACCCCTAACCCCAAACATTTTTCCCTTAGACTATCCACGATTGACCACTCCAGGTTCCTTAGAGGTCAGTAAGGGGCGTGCATAAGTGCACCAGTGTGCCTTCCGTCCCCTGTCCAATTGTCTCTCCTTATCTCATTTATCTTTTCTTCCTTTCAAATATGTTCACCTATACTTTTATATCTTTTCTTCTATTCTTTTCTTTACTTATATTATTACATATCTTTCTCTTCAATGTGTATTATGTATTGGACTAACTAACTAACTAACTAACTAACTAACTAACTAACTAACTAACTAACTAACTAAACAAACAAACAAACAAACAAACAAATATTTCAGCTCCCAGAATTTCCCAGCCAGGAATCCTGGAGAATTGAAGTCGGTGGAATTCTGGATGGTGAAGTCTATGCAAATTAAACTTGCCAAGGTTGAAAAACACTACATTAGAGGTAAGAAAGAAATCATATCCCAGTTGCTGTTAACATTTCTAACTGTGTTCTTGCCATCACAATTTTCCCTGGAGCGTTTTTCCATTCCAGAGCTTTCCCTGTTTTGTTTTGGGTTTTTTTTTTGCAAGAGCAATGCTGCTGCTTCTCTTGCTTCCCAAAGGACCTTCCTGCTAAAAATAATGTGAATTTGGAGGTGTCTTGGCAGCAAGACAAAAGAGAAGCAGAAGTGACTGTCGGTAGAACATCTGATGATGTGCTTCAGGAATCCTTCAGTTTATTTCAGCTGGGCTTGCACTGATGGTGACCTAGATTAAAAAATTGTCATCCCCTCTGGGTGAACGAGAATAGGAATGAGAATTATGGGAACCTTGGACCTGAAGCGGATGACTGGTTGCCCTAAAACTCTGTGTTTTTTTTTTCTGGATTAGACAATCAGGCTGCCCAGTATTTCTCAAGAACCTCAGCATGGAGAGCTTCAACTCCTTCAAATGAATGACTGAGAACCCACGACATACATAGCTTCTGCTCTGGTAATCTCACACTACTAACCAGAGCATACAAAACTTTCACCAGACCAATCCTTGAATACAGCTCATCTGTCTGGAACCCACACTGCAATTCGGACATAAAAACTCTAAAAAATGTCTAGAGATAATTTATTAGAAGAGTCCCCCACTTCTCCATTCGCAACAGAATACCCTACGCAACTAGACTTACAATCCTAGGTTGAGAAAACCTAGAACTACGTCACTTTAAACGCGACCTAAGCATAGCACATAAAATCATCTGCTACAATGTCCCTCCTGTTAATGACTACTTCAGCTTCAACCACAACAACACATGAGAATACAACAGATGCAAACTTAAAGTAAACTTCACCAAACTCAACTGCAGGAAATACAACTTTAGTAAACGAGTAGTTGATGCATGGAACTCACTACCAGACTCTGTAGTATCATCACCTAACCCCAAAACTTTACTCTTTACTCCCAATTCCTAAGAGGTCAGTAAGGGGCGTGCATAAGTGCACCAGTGTGCACTCCGTCCCCTGTCCTATTGTTTCTCTCTTACTGGTATCATGTAAATAAACATTGTTATATCTTTGTATAGTACCAATACGTACTTAGAAACATAGAAACATAGAAGTCTGACGGCAGAAAAAGACCTCATGGTCCATCTAGTCTGCCCTTATACTATTTTCTGTATTTTATCTTAGGATGGATATATGTTTATCCCAGGCATGTTTAAATTCAGTTACTGTGGATTTATCTACCACCTCTGCTGGAAGTTTGTTCCAAGGATCTACTACTCTTTCAGTAAAATAATATTTTCTTAAGTGACTTCTAATCTTTCCCCCAACTAACTTCAGATTGTGTCCTTGTGTTCACTTTCCTATTAAAAACACTTCTCTCCTGGACCTTATTTAACCCTTTAACATATTTAAATGTTTCGATCATGTCCCCCCTTTTCCTTCTGTCCTCCAGACTATACAGATTGAGTTCATTAAGTCTTTCCTGATACCTTTTATGCTTAAGACCTTCCACCATTCTTGTAGCCCGTCTTTGGACCCGTTCAATTTTGTCAATATCTTTTTGTAGGTGAGGTCTCTTGACAAAAACAAATAAAATAAAATAAAGATGTGGACTTCTACTCCCTCAACTGAATCCCACCAAATGTGGACTTCAACTCCCAGAATTCCTCAGTCAGCATGACTAGCTGGAGAATCCTGGGAACTAAGGTCTACTATCTTAAGGTTGCTAAGGTTGAGGACAGATACTAATATATGAGTTCTACAGCTACGAATAATAAATACTGAATCTTAAAAGATCGGACAGACTCTTTATGAAACTCCCAGCGACCAACCAAGGCCCACAGGATTGGCCTTCTCCAGATCCCATCAACCAGACAATGCCGGTTGGTGGGACCACAAGGGAGTGCCTTCTCTGTGGTGGCTCCAGCTCTATGGAACCAACTGCCCCCAGTGACTCGTACTGCCCCCACTCTTCTGGCCTTCCGAAAGGCTGTGAAAACATAGCTCTGCCGGCAGCCTTGGGAGCCACAGAACAACTACTTGGCCCCAGAAAGATGAATGTATTAAATGAATGTTTGTTTGGGTTTTTTACCGGTTTATATTTCTTGTGTTATTAACGTTATATATTTTATTGGTTTTATTGCCTATGACTGTACACTGCCCAGAGTCCTCTGGGAATTGGGCAGCTTAGAAGTTAAATAAATTAAATTATTTGGGTTCCAGCTAATATGTGGCCTGGGTTATTATTATCATTTTTTTTAAAGCAGCTTTGCAGAAAGCTGCTTGTATTTCCCCCTACCCCCTTAAGCATAAAATCGGAACCCCGAGGTTTAAATGGCAAAGGATCACGTTTCATGCACACAGCCTTATCTGCTAATGGGCCCGATAAACCCCCATTAAATGCTTTGGTCATATGAAGTCTGAAGCCTGGCAAGGCTGCTGCAGCAATGTGACCCAGGGAAGGAATTAACCTCTTGGAAAGAGTAATCAGGAGGTTTTTCCATGAGAATCTCTCTCCCCTTCTTTCCCATCATGGCCTGTCAACTTGAGCCCTTCCCAAGAGGCAAGGCTTACGACCGAGAGTCCTGTTTTCCCCACTGTCTGTCACAGGAAACTATTTTTTTTTTATGAATGGCAGTAGAGGAATGCAGCTGAAGTGGGTGGAGGCTGCTTCTTATTCTGGAGTTGAGATCTTCCACAGGGAGTTCCCAGGCATTCCTTCTAGAGCCGGCTTGATATTATAGAAATAAATTAAGACGTTTGCAATATTCACTCCAGTTTTGATTGGGTTTTTAAAAAAATCTTTTTAAAATTTATTTTTATCAGAAAAAAAAATACAAATATACGTTACATTCAAGTACAGTGGTACCTCTACTTAAGAGATTTTCTACTTTGTGTGTTTGTATATGTCTGTTTGGTTTTAAATAATTTTTTTTTTAAAAAATAAGTATGGTTCTGAACCAGGCTAACCCTAGTTAAAGTGTTAAAGGGACTAGAATCCAAAACATATGAGGAAAGGTTGCAGGAACTGGACATGGATAGTCTAGTGAAGAGGAAGTCCAAGAGGGACATGATAGCTTTACTTATTTATTTGTTTGTTTGTTTGTTTACTTATTTACTTCTTTACTTACTTACTTATTTATTTAGTCGAATACATAATATACATTGAAGAGAATAGGTATGTAGTAATATAACTAAAGAAACAAATAGAAGAAAAGATATAAAAGTACAGTGATACCTTGTCTTACAAACTTAATTGGTTCCGGAACGAGGTTCTTAAGGTGCAAAGTTTGTAAGATGAAACAATGTTTCCCATAGGAATCAATGAAAAAGCAATTAATGCGTGCAAGCCCAAAATTCACCCCTTTTGCCAGCCGAAGCACCAATTTTTGTGCTGCTGGGATTCTCCTGAGGGTCCCCTCCATGGGAAACCCCACCTCAGGACTTCTGTGTTTTTGTGATGCTGCAGGGGAATCCCAGCAGGGGAATCCCAGCATCACAAAAACGAGCGCTTCGCTGGCAACGGAAGTCCGGAGGTGGGGTTTCCCAGCGAAGGGAACATCAGTGAAATCGCAGCATCACAAAAACACGGAAGTCCTCAAAACCCCACCTCCAGACTTCTGTGTTTTTGCGATTCCCCTGCAGCATCACAAAAACATGGAAGTCCGGAGGTGGGGTTTCCCATGGATGGGAGCCTCAGCGGAATCCCAGCAGTGCAAAAACGGGTGCTTCGCTGGCAACGGAAGTCCAGAGGCGGGGCATCCCAGTGGTGGCGGTGGGTTTGTAAGGTGAAAATAGTTTGTAAGAAGAGGCAAAAAAATCTTAAACCCCGGGTTTGTATCTCAAAACGTTTGTAAGACGAGGCGTTTGTAAGACGAGGTATCACTGTATAGGTGAACAAATTTGAAAGGAAGAAAAGATAAATGAGATAAGAAGAGACAATTGGACAGGGGACGGAAGGCACACTGGTGCACTTATGCACACCCCTTACTGACCTCTAAGGAACCTGGAGAGGTCAATCGTGGATAGTCTAAGGGAAAAATGTTGGGGGTTAGGGGTTGACACTACTGAGTCAGGTAATGAGTTCCACGCTTCGACAACTCGGTTGCTGAAGTCATATTTTTTACAGTCAAGTTTGGAGCGGTTAATATTAAGTTTGAATCTGTTGCGTGCTCGTGTTTTTGCAGTTGAAGCTGAAGTAGTCATTGACAGGTAGAACGTTGCAGCATATTATCTTGTGGGCAATACTTAGATCGTGTTTTAGGCGTCGTAGTTCTAAGCTTTTAAGACCAAGGATTGATAGTCTGCTTTCGTAGGATATTCTCTTTCAAGTGGAGGAGTGAAGGGCTCTTCTGCTGAAGTATCTTTGGACATTTTCAAGGGTGTTGATGTCCGAGATGTGGTATGGGTTCCAGACAGATGAACTGTATTCAAGGATGGGTCTGGCAAAAGTTTTGTAGGCTCTGGTGAGTAGTGTGAGATTGCCAGAGCAGAAGCTGCGTAGGATCAGGTTAACAACTCTAGAAGCCTTTTTGGTGATATTGTTGCAGTGGGCTTTGCCACTTAGATCATTTGATATTAGTATTCCAAGGTCTTTTACTGAGTGGGGGTTGGCAGTCTTCAAATGCTTGAGGGGCTGCCACAGAAAGGAGGGAGTCACATTGTTTTCCAAAGCACCAGAAGGCCAGACAAGGAGCAACAGGTGTGTTGTGATTCAGCCTGAGGCTCCTCAGGGACTGGCTGGATCTCTGCCGGATCCATGCCCAGAGGAGGAGGACAGTGAACAGGAGGGGGAGGACCAGGCAGACGGGGGAGAGGAACGTCAGGAAGAGGAGGAGGGAGAGCAGCCTGAGACCCCCGGGGGGGGGCTCTCCCCAGCTAGTAGCCTGGATTCATTGGATGAAGACGCACAGGCTATAATAGACATGAGGCAGCGACATGCAGCTCAAAGACGGGGCCAATTAGAAAGGTATTTCCATCATTGAATTGGCAACAGCTGGGTTTGGGTGTGGTTCTCCTCAGCAGGGTTGAAAAGGCAGGTCCGCCCTTACAGTCTTGTGGAGAGTTATCAACTAGGAGTCCTGTGACCTTGCTTCGATTCTTGGCGTCTCTGATCTTGGCTTGTGGCCTAGAAGTCTGGAAGACTTGGGGGAGGCGTGGGTTTTATTATCTCCAGCGTTGTTTTTGCCAGCAAGAATCCTGTTTTATTGCCTGGCCTTCGTGAAACCTCTGTGAAGCTTCCTATTGTTCCTGTCTGTAAGAACAGTTTTTGTTACCTGTGTTTGCTTTGCATTATATAAACTGCCTTTGCTTTTCACCAGTGTGTCTGGCTACTCTTTTTGGTTGGTGTTGGCGTCTGAGGGGACCCAGACAGAACAAGGTGGAAGCTGACCAAGGAGAGATTCAACCTGGAAATAAGGAAAAACTTTCTGACGGTGAGAGTGATCAACCAGTGGAATGGTCTGCCTGCGGAGGTTGTGAGCACCCCAACACTGGAGATTTTCAAGATGAGACTGGACTGGGATGGTGTAAGGTCTTCTGCACTAGCAGGAGGTTGGATTAGAAGACTCACAGGGTCCCTTCTAACACAAACTATAAATAAAATAAATGCAATTATTAGCTGAAGTGCAGCAGATTTTGGTGGGCAACCACACTCTTTGTCAGCTTTCTGGTTGTCTTTCAAGGGAGCTGCAGATGCTACATTAAGCAATCTGTCTTGAGGTTCCTTGGTGTCTCTATTGTATCATAGGTCATAGGGCGTTTTCTCACCAATAGTTTAGAAGTAGGATACTATGGTTACTTTTGGGGAAAGGACAAAAAGGGGAGAAATTTCATCTTCAGCTTTGACTCAGTCAGCGAAATATTTTGGATTAGCCCTGGCTTGTCCGTCACTCAAGATATGAGTCAACTGTTACAGATCTAATCATTCAAACTGTACGGAAAAGTTTTATAAAGTCCTCCATGGCTTAGGGCCAGACTACTTATGGGATCGTCTTCTGCCTCATACTTCCCAGCGACCGATTGGAGCCCACAGGGTCTGCCTTTTCCAGGTCTCATTGACCAAAGAATGCAGTATGGGAAGGTCTTCTCTGTGGTGGCACACTACCCCCAGAGATTTGTACTGCCTCCATCCTCCTGGTCTTCCAGAAAGCCGTGAAAATCTAGTTTTGCTAGCAGGCTGTTGAGTGATACCATCTAACTTCAGCCGAGATGTAATGAGTCTTTATTTCTTAGGGGATTTGTTTGTTTGTTTGTTTGTTTGTTTGTTTATTTATTAAATTTGTATGCCACCCCTCTCCGTAGACTCGGGGCAGAGAGGGGCTGTTTTAAACTGTTTTTATATTGCTTTATATTGTTTTATTTATTGTACGTCGCCCAGAGTCGAGAAGGAGTTGGGCAGCTTATAAATTAAAAAAAATACATTGTACTGTATTAAATTAAATTATGATGCTCAGTGTTTATGAAGATTTGGAAACTCAGTTGGTGAATCTAATTCGAAACTGATAGATTAACCCAGGGTAAAGGAAGACTTGTATTTGTTCCAATTAGTTGTTATTGCTTTAATTAAGAAAACATCAATCTTTTGCAAATTTCTTCCCAAATAGCATAGAAGTAGCAACTGCTGCATTAGAGTAGCAATACTACCTTATCATCCACATAACAACTGCAGCGAGACTAGCCTATGCACAAATGTGGAAGGACAATAATTTCTCAACAGACAATATGGTTATAAGTAAACTTATGGACTGTGCTGAAATGTCCAGGCTCACATTTGAACTACAAAAATAAACAAGAGAAAGATTTTTATACAATTTGGGAAAACGTTTACAAATGGCTTGAAACTAAAAAAACCCCAACCAATAAATAAGTACCGGTAAATAATTCATGGACATACAATGGTACCTCTACTTAAGAACGCCTTTACTTAAGAACTTTTCTAGATAAGAACCGGATGTTCAAGATTTTTTTGCCTCTTCTTAAGATCCATTTTCTACTTAAGAACCTGAGCCCAGAAAAATTTCCCAGGAAATTTGAGAATGGCCGGAAGGCCCGGCCAGTTTCCTGCCATTCCCCCTTTAATCCCGGCCATCTCAGGCTTTTCTGGGCTGCCAGAGGAGCCTTTCGGTGGTGCTTAAGGAGGCTTTGGCAGTCCAGAGTGAACAAAGCATTCTCCTTTCTCTGGGTGCTTGGAGAGGGAATAAACCTCTGCCAGCGCCCAGAGAAAAGAAATGCTCCCTTTGCTCTGAGCAGTGACTGTCCTCCTCCCCTTCTTCTTCCTCCTCCTCTCACCCAAATTCCAAGCTTTTATTTCTTATTATTCCATTATTTGCTTTTACATTGATTCCTACGGGAAAAATTGCTTCTACTTACAAACGTTTCTACTTAAGAACTTGGTCATGGAACGAGTGAAGTTCTTAAGTAGAGGTACCACTGTAATTGATAATTGCAAATAACATACTGAACATGTAAATAATTGATATACAAACTAGATAAAGTAATAATGAGTTACATAGAGTTTGATTTACACAGAGGAAGATAACATTGTGTCATGTAACAATTTTTTCTCTTTTCTTTTTCTTCCCCCCCCTTTATTGTCAATTTGTGAATATAATTGTAGAATGTCTGTTATAAGACAGTACAACATATAATCCCATCCCTCCCCCCTCCCCTGCTGCATCCTTGCAGCTTGTCTCATTGTAAGTTCACAGATAATCATATCAGCGAAATTCTACACATATACATACATGAATTATACATATATTTACATATATATACCTATATAGCAGTAACAATAATAACATAGGTAAAAAGAATTTGTCAACAAATAAATAAAGTATTATTTATCTATATTTGGTTTGCTTTTATGCTATCTTTCATTTTTTATTTTAACCTTATGTATGTCTATTCTTTTTTCGGTTGTTAACCCAGTTATAAAAGTTTTTCCATGTCTAAAACTTCTCTTTTCTTTTTCCTCTCTTTCTTTTTCTCGTTCTTCCTTTTTGCTTTCCTCTTTTTCTTTCCTCCCTTCTTTCTCCCCTTTTCTTTTCTATTTTCATGTTTTAATTGTTGTTTATTGCTCTTTTTGAATTGTACCGTTGTTTTATTTGTGAATAAAATTATTTGGGGGGAAAAAAAGAATAGCAATGTCATTGCCTTCTTCTGGTGGATATTCAATAGTTAGCAGCCTCAGGCAGTGTAGGCACAAAATTCTGGGAATCGCTAGATCTCTTGAACTTGGCCAGGATGGAGGGTTGAGAAGACACCCACTCATCCCATGTACACGCATATATACAGTATATTTGTGTAGGAAATTGTCAAAATGTGCACGTTCCATTATAGTTAAGCAAGTATAATGGAACGTGCACTCCAGGTCCAACAGAAATCAGAGGAGAGAAAAACTGAACCCCCCTCGTCCTCTCTCCATCCCACTCATAGAGGAGGAGTTCATGGAGGCCACAGCTACCCAGACATTCCTGCCTCCAATTCTTCCGCACAAATTAAGTTGATTTCTGTGGGAGTTCAGCTGCTCTCATGACTTTTTGCTTCTGCTTCTCTCAAAGCAACTTCTCCCCCTCCCACATCAATCCTTCTTTTTCCCCGAGTTTAAAAAACAACAACAACAACAACAGAGTTCTCCAGAGAGACCATCCCACAGGGAACCAATCGCCCCCCTCTCTATTTTGTTGGATTCGGGATGCAAGACGAGCATATAACGGTCCAAATGAAATTATTATTATTTTTTTGCAACAGGACAGTGACGATCGCAATTTCTCTCCCCTTCTCCTTTTTTTGCTTTTTTTTTTTAAATGCAAGACTCTGTGGAGGGAACGGAGGAAAGAGAAGGGAACTGGAAAAATGCATTTCTGGCCCAGATATCTGTTGTGTAACCTGCCCCCGCATTGCCTCCTCCGTCTCTCCTATCTTAACCTATTATCACAGCAGCAAGAGAGGCAAAGATTTATAAGTCACCGAAGGGTTAGATTTTCAGCCTGTTGTTTGGGGAGCAAGTAACTCTCTTTTCTTGGTTGTCTACCTAAATTTTGGCGGTTTTATTTCTTTCTTTCTTTTTCCTTCTTTCTTTTTCTTTCTTTCCTTCTTTCTTTCCTTCCTTCCATCCTTCCATCCATTCTTCCTTCTCTCCTTCCATCCTTCCTCTTCCTTTCTTTCTTTCTTTCTTTCTTTCCTTCTTTCTTTCCTTCCTTCCTTCTTTCTTTCCTTCCTTCCTTCCTTCCTTCCTTCCTTCCATCCATCCTTCTTTCTTTCCTTCCTTCCTTCCATCCTTCCTCTTTCTTTCTTTCTTTCCTTCCTCTTTCTTTCTTTCTTTCCTTCTTTCTTTCTTTCTCTTTCTTTCTTTCTGTCTGTCTGTCTTTTTTTCTAGATAGATAGATAGATATTTTTGCTGATAAATGAAAAGGAAGGGAGCCTATTATATAGTATTGGTTCTATTATATATTTTATATATTATTATTTAGATCTATATAGATCTAAGTAGATCTATACTAGGCTCCCTTCCTTTTCACTTATCAGCAGGAGGAGGAGAAGGATTGTGGTGTCCTTAGTGCTTTCTGGGCTTGCTTGTTTTCTTGCAGGCATTTCATTCTCCAAACTAGGTAACATCCTAATTACCTGGTGAGGTTACCTAGTCTAGGTAATTAAACATCTGCAAGAAAGCAGGCAAGTATCTTCTCCTGGGTGATTCCTTTAGGGTAGACTCCCACCAGCTTCTGCCACACTGGGAGCTTCTGTTTAACATCTGTTATTACTTCTCTAATAGCCTCTGGGGTCATTGCTTCTGCCTGGGCAATTCTCCTTTTGACCTTTTTCATTTGCAAAGGTCAGCAGAGAGCAGTACCTTTCTCCTGGACGGTATTTCCAGCCTATGGTGGGCTGTCGAAAGGAAAGCAGGGGACAAAGGAAGTGATACAAAGAGACATTGAAAGCCCCCTTCAAGTCCCTTGATATTGACACCACCTCCTGGGAATTATTTGGCACAAGATCGATCAACAGGGCACACGCTGATCCATCAAGGCTGCCAGGCATCTGAGGACAAAGTTTCAGTACTGCACCTAAGCCTGAAACCAGACTGGTAAGGGTCCAGATAATCGGCTTCATCCAAGGAGTGCAGCAGTTGAGCCCCACCACCTTGTGGTGTGACCAGAACAATCTAGAACTGAACACACTCAAAACTGTAGAAATGGTGGTAGATTTTAGGAGAAATCCTTCCACCCTTCCACCTCTCACAATACTAGACAACACAGTATCAACAGTAGAGACCTTCAAATTTCTAGGTTCTATCATATCTCAAGACCTAAAGTGGTCACCTAACATCAAAAACATCATCGAAAAAGCACAACAAAGAATGTTCTTTGTTTAATGTTTCCAAATGTAAAATAATGCACTTGGGGAAAAGGAATCCTAAATCTGAGTATTGCATTGGCAGTTCTGTGTTAACAAAAACTTCAGAAGAGAAGGATTTAGGGGTAGTGATTTCTGACAGTCTCAAAATGGGTGAGCAGTGTGGTCGGGCAGTAGGAAAGGCAAGTAGGATGCTTGGCTGCATAGCTAGAGGTATAACAAGCAGGAAGAGGGAGATTGTGATCCCCTTATATAGAGCGCTGGTGAGACCACATTTGGAGTACTGTGTTCAGTTCTGGAGACCTCACCTACAAAAAGATATTGACAAAATTGAACGGGTCCAAAGACGGGCTACAAGAATGGTGGAAGGTCTGAAGTATAAAACGTATCAGGAAAGACTTAATGAACTCAATCTGTATAGTCTGGAAGACAGAAGGAAAAGGGGGGACATGATCGAAACATTTAAATATGTTAAAGGGTTAAATAGGGTTCAGGAGGGAAGTGTTTTTAACAGGAAAGTGAACACAAGAACAAGGGGACACAATCTGAAGTTAGTTGGGGGAAAGATCAAAGGCAACATGAGAAAGTATTATTTTACTGAAAGAGTAGTAGATCCTTGGAACAAACTTCCAGCAGACGTGGTTGGTAAATCCACAGTAACCGAATTTAAACATGCCTGGGATAAACATATATCCATTGTAAGATAAAATACAGGAAATAGTAAAAGGGCAGACTAGATGGACCATGGGGTCTTTTTCTGCCGTCAGTCTTCTATGTTTCTATGTTTCTATGTTCTTTCTGCCCAAGGACATGCTGATACAGTTCTACAGAGGAATCATTGAGTCTGTCATCTACACCTCTATAATTGTCTGGTTTGGTTCTACAACCCAACAAGACAGACACAGACTTCAGAGAATAATCAGAACTGCAGAAAAAACAATTGCTGCCAACCTGCCTTCCATTGAGGACCTGTATACTGCACGAGTCAAAAAAGAGGGCGGGGAAAATATTTACTGACCTCTCGCATCCTGGACAAAAACTGTTTCAACTCCTATCCTCAAAACGTTGTTACAGAGCAATGCACACCAAGACAGCTAGACACAATAACAGTTTTTTTTATCGAACGCCATCACTCTGCCACAGAAAAGGCTCTTCCCATTGGCCCCACCAGATGACATTGTTTGACCTGGAGGAGGCCGACTCTGTGGAACCTAACTGGTTGCTGGGATGTATGAAGCAGAAGACGGTCCCATAGGTGGTGTGGTCCAAAGTCATGGAGGGCTTTATGGGTCATAACCAGCACTTTGAATTGTGCCCGGAGACCAACTGGCAACCAATACAGCTCATGGAGCATTGTTGAAATGTGGGCAGATATTGGGAGCTCCACAATCGCTCATGCGTCTGCATTTTGCACAATTTTCAGTCTCCAAACACTCTTCAAAGGCAGCCCCATATAGAGATCATTGCAGTAATCAAATCTCAAGGTGAGAAGGGCCTGAGTGACTGTGAAAAGTGACTCCCTGTCCAAATAGGGCCACAACTGGTGCACAATGCGTACCCATGCGAACACCCCCCTCGCCACAGGTGAGAGATGGTCTTCTAAGCTCAGCTGTGGATCGAGGACACCCAAGTTGCAGGTCCGCTCCAGGTGGGGTAAAGACTGAGTAAATAAATATTGTGAGATGCCCCGAGTCTCCGGAGAAGGGCAGCATACAAAATAATAATAATAATAATAATAATAATAATAATAATAATAATAATAATAATAATAATATTGAAAATGAGTGGTCGAAAATGAGCAAGCAAAACTACTGTGGGACTTCCGACTTCAGACTGACCGAATTCTGAAGCAGTCATCCTGATTGTGGAGAAAAAGAAAGTATGGATCATTGACATCGCAATCCCAGGGGACAGCAGAACTGAGGAGAAGCAGGTAGAGAAATTAGTGAAATACGAAGATCTAAAAATCGAGCTGCAACGACTCTGGCATAAGCCAGTAAAAGTGGTCCCAGTGGTACTTGGCACGCTGGGCGCAGTACCAAAGGATCTCAGTGGACATTTGAAAACCATTGGAATTGACAAAATCTCCATCTGTCAATTGCAAAAGGCCGCTTTACTGGGATTGGCAAACATAATTCGCCGCTACAACACTCAGTCCTAGGTGCTTGGGAAGCGCCCGACTGGTGATGAAATACGAAATCCAGCATAGTGATCTCATTTGCTGTGTTGTATTGATGTAATAATAATAAAAATAAAATAAAATAAAATAAAATAAAATAAAATAAAATAAAATAAAATAAAATAAAATAAAATAAAATAAAATAAAATAAAATAAAATAAAATAAAATAATAATAATAATAATAATAATAATAATAATAATAATAATAATAATTGCATTATCCAGTGGATTCATATAAGTGTTATATAAGACTAAGTGCTCTTGCTCTTGCTATTGGGTCAGAGGACGAAGCTTCAGAATCCTTGCCAACATCTTGTAAATGCCTAATGTAAGCCAGCTAGATGGTTCACTGCAACATTGGCACCACGTAAGTCCTACACTAACGCACGCGAAATCTTAAAGTTAATATCTCTCATAACCCCATGTTGCCCATCATCTCACTAACATCTGGAAGCTCTGACTTATAAAGGGTACAGCCCATCCTTCAGAACTGACAACCCCTTTCGGTGAATTTTATGAAAGGAAGAAGGGGCATCACTTTCAAATCAGAAGCATGGTTTTAATTTTCCCTCTAGATGCAGAAAGCAGTAAAGGAGACGAGGACAGAAGATTTATGGTTACCACATCTCCTCCACATGCATGGCTTGTAGCATTTATCAGGTGTTGGGCATGTGGTGGCTCTTGGGAAGTGCCAGAGCCTGATCAAAAGCAGTGCACAAACATTGTCCTCCCTTCCTTTCAACATGTTCAGTTTCACAGTGTGATCTAAAAATGGACACATTAACCTTTCCGGTTCAAACTGGAGATTCGTTTTGGGATTTTACTGCCTGAAGACCTTGAAATAAGCTTCCTTGTTTTTGTGTGCCAGGCCTAATTCTCGTCCTCTTTGATGTCTCCCACCCTGTCTTTCTGGCCCTAGGAGACTTAGATCATTACATGACTACTTCGTTATGTGTGTCCTTGAACCAGATTTCAATTACCGTTATAAAGGATGTACGGAGTTGCCAACTCTGCGTGGGCTTTATAGAGTTTGGTTTGAGATCTTCAGTTAAATAAAGCAATCAAGAGTTATTTGTGGAGGCCTCCAGTAAAATCTCAACAGGTCCAGGGTTTTTGAGATCCTTGTCCAGGTTTCTTTTGCAGTTCATGCTCATATTTTTATGGCAAGAAATAGTGATATATACATCTGTAGTTTACCTTGAGCACTTCAGATATTCATGATATACATATTCTTTTTTTAAAAAAAAATGAAGAAATACTAATGGTTGAGTATAGCAATAGCACTTAGACTTGTATACCACTTTACCATGCTTTCAGCCATCTCTAAGCGGTTTACAGAGTCCGCATAATGTCCCCCCCACAGGGATAGGTTTCTTCCGGTTTGGACCAGATCGCCCAAACTATTAGTGACCTGCTGATGATGTAAAATTGGCATCATAGATGCAGTTCTGTCGGTGCTGGTCCTTGTTTTTCTGAATTTTTGGTGAATTTTCCTTCTGTTCATTCTCTGCTTGGAAAAAAGCCCTACCACCCACCCCCAGGTTAATATTGACCTTTATTTCCTTGCACGAACCACAGCTGATCAGCTCCTCAGCTGTGTTTTGGGCTTAATCCATCTTCTGAGCATGTGCAGAAGTGAAATTGCATGAGGGGTGTGTGTGAGAGTGAAGCTAGTGTGCATGCACAAAACATCACCATGCAAACCAAAGGTGAAGTTAAGTGGAAGGTAAGTACCCAACAATCTGGCTCCTTGTTTTACCCACCTCGGAAGGATGGAAGACTGAGTCAACCATGAGCCTGGTGAGATTTGAACTGCCAAATTGCAGGCAGCCAGCATTCAGCAGAAATAGCCTGCAGTACTGTCCTCTAACCACTGCACCACCATGGCTCATATATAATTATATACTGTATATTATACATATATAGTTATAAATAAAATAAGAGAAATAGAAAGTTTAATTATTCTGCTACAATTGCACTTCCAAGGAAATTTTGCTAAACATCTTCACTTGCAACAAATGGCTCTCACAATGGTCAAGGTCAACATGGATGAGACTAGAACCAAAGGCAATTTGCAAAATAATTGCAAATGGAGGATAGGAAGGGAACTGTCCATGGTGCTTGAAATTAAGTGGATTATGATTTTTTTTTTTTACGGCTTCAAAGTCTAGAAGACTATTCTACCATGGTTATAATATCGTCAATCATTAATTCTAAATGAAGCAACATTGCACGGGCAAGAAGAAGCAAAGCAAAGGCCATGGCATCACAGCCACATCTCGGAAGAAAATTTTGAGATGTTTCTTCCATGCTAGCCGAAATTTCTTGTTCCACCTCTAAAAGAAGATTTCATGCCATTTATTTATTTATTTACTTACTTACTTACTTACTTACTTACTTACTTACTTACTTACTTACTTACTTACTTACTTACTTACTTACTTACTTATTAGATTTGTATGCCGCCCCTCTCCGAAGACTCGGGGCGGCTCACAACAAGATAGAACAAATCATAAATAATCCAATAACCTTAAAATATTTAAAGATTTAAAAGAACCCCATATACTAACAGACACACACACAAGCATACCATGTATAAATTCAACATGCCCGGGGGAGGTGTTTCAATTCCTCCATGCCTGACGGCAAAGGTGGGTTTTAAGGAGTTTACGGAAGGCAGGAAGAGTAGGGGCAGTTCTAATCTCTGGGGGGAGTTGGTTCCAGAGAGCCGGTGCCGCCACAGAGAAGGCTCTTCCCCTGGGGCCCGCCAACCGACATTGTTTAGTTGACAGGACCCGGAGAAGGCCCACTCTGATTCTGGCAAGCCACCTAATACAACAGACCACTGTGAAGTCAAATCCTATATAAAATAAGTCGTATATTCCTCACCAGTTTACTAAAAAGTTGCATTCAACTTTGCATGGTCCCATCCTAAGCAGATGCAGTTCTAACAGAAACACCTGTTGGGTAAACATGGTCATTTGCAGAAAAAGAAACAGCTGTAGGAATTGGATGGAATGAATGAGGAAGCATTATGGATACATGTTACTCCAAATGGCTTCCTCTCTCATTTGAAACCATTCCTCTTTTTCCTTTACTTCTCTTTTTTCCCAGGATTTATAACATTTTCTTGCTCTGTTCCTTCACCCTTTCTATATATAGAAACACTATGCTGCTTTGATGGGCTTCCAGTATGGGTCCACATGCTCCCATTTATTCATGCTTTTAATTCTCTTAAATATTTATAAAGGTTTCAAGAGCAGTTTTTTAAAAAAGCTCTTAGATAGAGAGCCAGATTTTTTTTTTTTAAATAAGGAGGAGGGTAGGAAATAAGAATGGGTTGCTTCTGTTCTTTGCCAAGCAATCTGGCATCAATCAAATTTACTGGAAACAGGGTATGTAAAGAAAAAGGGGAACCGATAACCTTTAATTTCTCTGGTCATCATTCAAGGTTATTAATAACTTATTGGCATTGACAGGCCCTGATGTCTCCCAGCTGTATTGGAGCTCTTTGGTTGAAGATAAATTATATGCTCTGCTCCATAACATGTGGGTTAACAAGAGATGGTTGTAAGTTTGAATTAAAATGCTGATTCTTTCCAAATATATCTGCACATTTAGGAAAAAAAAGTCAGGATTTCCCTGAAATCACAGTCACTCATGCCCTCATCACCTCGAGGCTCGACTACTGTAACGCTCTCTACATGGGGCTACCTTTGAAAAGTGTTCGGAAACTTCAGATCGTGCAGAATGCAGCTGCGAGAGCAATTATGGGCTTCTCCAAGTATGCCCATATCACTCCAACACTCCGCAGTCTGCATTGGCTGCCGATCAGTTTCCGGTCACAATTCAAAGTGTTGGTTATGACCTATAAAGCCCTTCATGGCACCAGACCAGAATATCTTCGGGACCGCCTCCTACCGCACGAATCCCAGCGACCGGTTAGGTCCCACAGAGTTGGCCTTCTCCGGGTCCCGTCGACTAAACAATGTCGTCTGGCGGGACCCAGGGGAAGAGCCTTCTCTGTGGGGGCCCCGACCCTCTGGAACCAGCTCCCCCCTGAGATTAGGATTGCCCCCACCCTCCCTGCCTTTCGTAAACTCCTTAAGACCCACCTCTGCCGTCAGGCATGGGGGAACTAAAACACCTCCCCCTTGCCCATGTTGTTTTGTTGATTGATTGACTGTGTGCCTGTTTTTTATATATACTGTTTTTATGAGATTATTAATTTAAATTGTAACTGGATGGGTGGGCATTGGATTTGGTATTGTGTACTGTACTGTTTTTTTATTGTTGTTGTGAGCCGCCCCGAGTTTGCAGAGAGGGGCGGCATATAAATCCAATAAATCTAACCTAACCTAACTACTTGTCTTACTACTTCTTTCTTGAAGGTGAACAACTATCAGGTGCTTGGCAGAGATCAGGTCCACACATTGTTCTGCCGGGCTCTATGGTATGAGCCTCCCGAAAATTCAAGGGTACAAATTTCAGACACACACACACACACACACTTGAAAGTTCAAAAACAAAGTTCTTTATCACAAAATTCAAAAGAAACAAAGCACCCTTTTTGTATTGCAAAGAGCACTCTTCCCAAAACAACCTTGTAGGCTGTACAATCCCCTTAATCAGTCCTTAAGTACTTAGCTAGCAGATGTGAAGAAACGTCACAGCCCTCCTTCTTCCACGAAGTGAGACACACACACTTTGCTCTGCTTTGGTTTCAAAGTTGTGAAAAATCAACAAACAAAGTCTGGAAACAGCAAGGCATGGTCCTGAAGAAACAACAATCAGATAATCTTCCACAACAGCCAAACCAGCATGCTGCTATTTATACCAGCAGCTCTAATTACTGGAGCCCCACCCAAACACAGATGGCCTCTCTTATCTCCTGTAATATTTCCTCAATTGGTTTCTTCGATGCATAATTCTGAACCTACATGGGTCTAACACTTCCTCATCCGAATCGAGCAAAGATAATGGAGATTGGCTTCCTGGGCTGTGTGCCAAGCCCCCAAGTCACCCCCACCTTCTTCTTCATCCAAGGAAACTGCACTACCTGGCAATAAAACAGGCCTATGACATGTTGATGTTTCCCCTACATCCACCTCCACATTCCTTGGGGCAGGAGCTGGACCAGAGCCAACCACAAGACACATGAAGGCCCAATTAATTGATTTATTGTTAAAAAGTGTAGCACCAGAATCATTTTGACTAATGGCTACTACCTGCTTGGAGTTAGATGGAATTCAAGGAGGAGAGGGGGTTGGACTTTGTTTGCTTATGGCTACATAGAGATTCTCGGCTGATTCCTTTTTTAACTCCACCTCCAGGTTTTGCCACTCCAGATTGAGTCTGAAAACACAAAAGGTTTAACTCTTTATTAACTATGGAGCTCAAGGAGAAGGGAGAGATAAAAAGTAGTAACCGAGTAGTTGATGCATGGAACTCACTACCTGACTTTGTAGTATCATCACCTAATCCCCAAAACTTTACCCTTAGGCTATCCACTGTTGACCTCTCCAGATTCCTAAGAGGTCAGTAAGGAGTGTGCATAAGTGCACTAGAGCAGTGATTTTCAACCTCTTTTGAGCTGCTGCACATTTTTTACATATACAAAATCATGGGGCACATTGAGGGGGGGAGTGGAGGGGCTAAAAAATGTTTGGACAAAAAAATTATCTCTCTCTCTCTCTCTTTTCCTCCCTTTCGATCTATTTTTCTCCGTCTTTCTCTCTCTTCCTTCCTTTCCCTCTCTCCATCCCTCTTTCTTTCTCTCTTCCTTCCTTCCTCTCTTTTTTGCTCTCTTTCTATCTCTCCCTCCTTCCCTGCCTTTCTTTCTCCCTCTCTCTCTTGCTTTCTCTCTTTCTCTTTCTCTCTTGCTTTCTTTCTCTCTCTCTCTTGCTTTCTCTCTCTCTCTCTTGCTTTCTTTCTCTCTCTCTCTTGCTTTCTTTCTCTCTCTCTCTCTTGCTTGCTTTCTCTCTCTCTTGCTTTCTTTCTCTCTCTCTCTTTCTCTCTCTTGCTTAGCTTCGCTGCATACTTGACCATGTCTCGCGGCACACTGGTTAAAAAACACTGCACTAGAGGACCTTCCGTCCCCTGTCCTAATGTTTCTCTCTTACTAGTATCATGTACATAAACATTATATCTTTGTATACTACCAATGCGTATTTGACAAAACGAATAAACAAAAAAAAAAATAAGCTCCCTTGAGCTCCAAGAGGAGACAAACAAACAAATGAAAACAGTTACAGTATGCAGAGTATGACCAATGCAATGGTCATCCCCAACTTCTAATTAGTATAGAAAATAATGAGGCTAATGCATTTTCTGGATTCATTTCTTGAGAACTCAAAAATATTATTTTTTTAGATCACTTGAATGCCTTTTCAAAAGATCCCCTCTCTGAAAATGTTGAGAACTGCACTCTGGCTAATTCACAGATGTAATTTGTATCTTGGCAAGCTGGCTTACAATTTTTGGGTTTTCTGTCTCAAAGCTGCAAAACCAGGTTCGGAGGAAAAGCCGTGGGTGGCTGTTTGGCTATTGACGCAGTTGGGAAGTGTAAAATGACAGATTCTTGTGTCTGTGGGTGCCCTTGGAGGTAAAAGCAGCTGTGTATGCATTTATGTAGGCGCACAGCTCTATAGGTATTTCTCAAGGCAGATCCTTAGTTAAGATAGTTTACATTATGAGAAAATAGCTGTGCTTGATCAAAAACAAAACCACATTAAAAAAAGCCCCGAAACAGATCATCAACAACCATTAAAAGTCTTAGTAAGAAAACAACCAACGACCTAGTTCATTTTGTGGTATGCATTTTTTTTAAAAAAGACAACACTCAGGGAGTGTTTTCAGAAGGGCAAACTTTGATGAAAATAAGTTATGGATTTATAACATTATAAATCCATAAATCCATGGATTTATGTTATGGATTTATACCACTCTTACCACTACGGCAGGGTAGCACAATGGTTAGAGTGCAGCACTGCAGGCTACTAGCTGTAAGTTCAGCAGTTCAAATCTCACCACCGGCTCAAGGTTGACTCAGCCTTCCATCCTTCCGAGGTGGGTAAAATGAGGACTCAGATTGTTGGGGGCAATGTGCTGATTCTGTAAACCACTTAGAGAGGGCTGTAAAAGCACTATGAAGCGGTACATAAGTCTAAATGCTAAAATATTTATATGGCCACCCATCTCATGTACGTAACAGAATTTGAGACAGTTCACAGCAGAAACACAGAAAAATACCAAAATGCACAAGAAATAAAGCCAGGTTATGCAACCAACTTTTTACAATATTCCCATGCCAAATTTAAAGGTAAAACCATAAAATAGCAACATATTTTGGACATGTGATGCGATACCCAGAAAAAATACGACATGCTTCACTTAATCCTCCAAGGACGGTCCCATAAATAGTCTGGCCCTGAGCCATATATAATAATCCTTCATTTTTCGCGGGGGATGTATTCCAAGGCCACCCGTGAAAAATGAATTTCCGTGAAGTAGAGGAAATATATTTTTTTAAATGTATTTAACAAGTATTTAGACTTTTAAAATGCACCCTTTGCATTAAACAGTCATTCTGTAATGTTTCTCAGCTGGAACTACATGTGATATCCTACCAGTTTCTGTAATAGAGTACAGTAGTACTGTAGAAGAATTTTATGGTTTTTTAATGGATTTAAATTTTTCAATGGGTTTAATGGATTTAAGCCCCATTTAAAAACCCATGAAGTAATGAATCCGCAAAAGATGAACCGCAAAATAGCGAGGGATTACTGTGTTTTGCTGGCATGTTTCAACCGCCTGTAATTATAGGATAATTAATCCAGGAAGACACACACCACACGATAAAAGGAAAACCCAAACGTTTTTATAAACAAAAACAGAAACAGCTCCCTTTTTAAATGTCAAAGGGATTTTCTGGTACACACAAGGCACAGGTTAAATGCAATCCAATTGCTCACCCAATAACTGGGACATTGAGTCCAATTCTAAAGTCCAGAGAGTCCATACACAATCTTGAACAGCACAAAACCCACGATCTTGATGAAACAATGAATCAGATAAACTGCCATGAGGCTAAAACACCAGGCTGCACTTTTCTCTGTAGCACTAATTACAGCAGCCCCACCCAACCACAGATGGCCTCATTTTCTCTTGTAATAATCCTTCAGTTGTTGTCTCCTATGCATCACTCTATGCATGTGTGGATGTGTCATTAATTCTTGTCCAGAATCCAAGGATGATACAGATGATTGATCTCCTCCTGGGCTGTCTGCCAAACTCCCCTCTTCCCTGTCACTCATGCTTCCTTGGTCAGAGGAGGCTTCGTCGACAGATTCCATCAGGAGCAAAACAGGTCTGCGGCATGTGGATGTTTCCCCCACATCCACCTGCACATTCCTTGGGGTAGCAGCTGGGCCAGAGCTAACCACAACAACTGTATATTATATTGGAATCCTTCAGTCTCGAAAGACCATGGTATCATGCCCTGGATAGATAAAATATAATATACATAGGGAAATCGATGGGGCTGCTTGAGAGTATTCCCGGTGGAACTGCAGCCTAGGAATCACGTGCTCTGCAGTCCTATTGTCTGTTTCTAGACATCTGGGCACTGAAGTTAGATTTAGTCAGATTTACAGTTGAGTTGGCCAGAAGAAGTGAGCAGTGACTAGTCGAGTGGGCCACCACACAGGCATGATCGGGGCCAACCAGGGAGGATTTTTACCAGCTTTGCAAACTGATTCAAATCATCTCTGCTGCCTCTTCTCAGCTGGGCAGAGGTGGTGTAATTTCACCCCCGGGTCAAGGCAAATTAAAGGTATACAAATCATCTCAGAACCAGATTATCTTTAAGCAGCTTTCCAATGGTTTCTGTTCCTGGGGAATTCTCTGGGAATGAGCTTCTTCTCTGTTCAACGGCCCTATTTGGATCGGGAGTCACTGCTCACAGTCACTCATGCCCTCATCACCTCGAGGCTCGACTACTGTAACGCTCTCTACGTGGGGCTACCTTTGAAGAGTGTTCGGAAACTTCAGATCGTGCAGAATGCAGCTGCGAGAGCAATCATGGGCTTCTCTAAGTATGCCCATATTACTCCAACACTCCGCAGTCTGTATTAGTTGCCGATCAGTTTCCGGTCACAATTCAAAGTGTTGGTTATGACCTAAAAAGCCCTACATGGCATCGGACCAGGATATCTGCGAGACTGCCTTCTGCCGCACGAATCCCAGCAACCGGTTAGGTCCCACAGAGTTGGCCTTCTTCGGGTCCCGTCGACTAAACAATGTCATCTGGCAGGACCCAGGGGAAGAGCCTTCTTTGTGGTGGCTCCGACTCTCTGGAACCAGCTCCCCCCAGAGATTAGGATTGCCCCCACCCTCCTTGCCTTTTGTAAACTGCTTAAGACCCACCTCTGCCATCAGGCATGGGGGAATTGAAACATCTCCCCCTTGCCCATGTAGTTTTTGTGTATGATTCGATTGTGTGCTTTTTATATATATATTGGGGTTTCTTTTTTTTTTTACTTTTTAACCTAAAACTAAATATTAGATTTGTTACTATGTACTGGGTTTTTTTACCAATGTTATGAGCCGCCCCAAGTCTGCAGAGAGGGGCAGCATATAAATCCAATAAATCTATCCTAATCTGATCTTTCAGAGGTCCACTCCTTGTTGATCTAGAGATGGGTCTTCTCCGTGGTGGCGTATGATTTATTCTCAGTGTTGTGCTAGAATGAAGAACATCAGGTGTTCTTTAAAATCCCACCTTCTGATTTCAACCCTTTCTTAACATTATTAGGAGAGTATTAGTTCTAGAGCGCAAAAATCCAGATGTGTCAAATTTGCCGGATCTATTTGTTCCCACCTATTGTTCATTCACATGTTTGCTGCTTGGATCTGGCTTCCTCTACCTATTTCAATGGATTGTTTTTTCTTTCCATTACATCTTTTATCTTGTTCTTGACTTAATTTTATGATTAAATGGTTCAGGATTACAATATCCGTAAGAGGTGGTACAGAAATAATTTTAATGAACATCGCAATTACATAATTGTGTTGAATTGCTTTCCTGCAGATTTCAGAAATAATATTTAGATGTCATTATTTCTCTGCTTATTAATAATAGTATTTGAATAGAGGGAAACCTAATACTATTAAAATATAATTTTACCTTATTATCCTGAATTCATTAGATAATTAATAATTATTAACTCAAAATTCAGCAATAGTTCTTTGTTCCTTCCCATCCACCCATTCTTTGCAGAGAATCATTAATTGTACACTTGATCCCATGTGAAATTTATTTATTTATTTATTTATTTATTACATTTGTATGCCGCCCCTCTCCAGAGACTCGGGGCGGCTAACAGCAACAATAAAGCAGTGTACAATAGTAGTCTGATGTTAGAAACAATTAAAAACCCATTAATATAAAAAACCAAACATACATACATACATACCATGCATAGAATTGTAAAGGCCTAGGGGGAAGAGGGTCTCAATTCCCCCATGCCTGACAGCAGAGGTGGGTTTTAAGCAGCTTACAAAAGGCAAGGAGGGTGGGGGCAATTCTAATCTTTGGGGGGAGTTGGTTCCAGAGGGCCGGGGCCGCCACAGAGAAGGCTCTTCCCCTGGGTCCCGCCAAGCGACATTCTTTAGTTGACAGGACCCGGAGAAGATCCACTCTGTGGGACCTAACTGGTCGCTGGGATTCGTGCAGCAGAAGGCGGTCCCTGAGATAATCTGGTCCGGTGCCATGAAGGGCTTTATAGGTCATAACCAACACTTTGAATTGTGATCGGCAACCGATCGGCAACCAATGCAGACTGCGGAGTGTTGGTGTAACATGGGCATATTTGGGAAAGCCCATGATTGCTCTCGCAGCTGCATTCTGCACCATCTGAAGTTTCCGAACATTTTTCAAAGGTAGCCCCATGTAGAGAGCATTACAGTAGTCGAGTTTCGAGGTGATGAGGGCATGAGTGACTGTGAGCAGTGACTCCCGGTCCAAGTAGGGTCGCAACTGGTGCACAAGGCGAACCTGGGCAAACGCCCCCCTCGCCACAGCTGAAAGATGTTTCTCTAATGTGAGCTGTGGGTCGAGAGGACGCCCAAGTTGCGAACCTTCTCTGAGGGGGCCAGTGATTCTCCCCCTAGGGTAATGGACGGACAGATGGAATTGTCCTTGGGAGGTAAGACCCACAGCCACTCCGTCTTGTCTCGGTTGAGCTTAAGTTTGTTGACACTCATCCAGGCCCCAACATCCTCCAGGCACCGGCACATCACTTCCACTGCTTCGTTGGCTGGACATGGGGTGGAGGTGTATAACTGGGTATATGTATTTTCATTACTAAAAGAGAAAATAAAATGAGGTGGAAATTTTAATCTCTTAATGCTTTCTTTTACAATTTTGAAACAGTGCTCGTCTTAAGACCGTCATGAGCGTTGTTTGAATCAAGGGATAAATTTCTTTTCTAAAGTCACCCTCAGCAGAAAAATAACAGCGCCGATTCTCATCATTTTTTTTTCACCCCTCTCATTCCTAACCCCCCACTTCGGTATTCTATTTTTACTGAGATCTGTAAGCCTCAGAAAGCCGAATATGGATTAGGAAACATCTGGATATGCATTTGCATCAGCTGCCCTAGCGAGATAAAGAATATGTGTCAACGGACAACCCAAGAGGCCACAGGCCTTCCAACATCTGAAGGATCCAGGTGGAGTTTCGGCTTATGGTTTTGCATCAGCCATTTGGAAAAAAAAACAAACATTTCATTTTGCAAGTCACTGGGGGGGCCACTGGCCTCTCCCAGCTGGCTCTGGTTTGACGTAATGCTATTGTTCACCACTCTGATGTTTGTGGGGGAGGATGTAGCTAGCTATTCTGACCCTATATAAAGATGAATTGGGTACAACAATGGAGAGCCCCATCTGCACTGGGTTCTAGAGGGAGTCCAGCCAATGCAAGGGGTTGACTAATGGACTGCATTGAAGGGGGTGGGTGGATGACTTCCTGCCATTTGCCAAATGACCGTTGTGCCTAGGGTGTGGAAAAAAAAAATAGATTGATGGAAAGAGTTTTGTACAATATATACAAAATCGTGCTGCTTTTTTTTCAGGTAGGGAGGGAGAAAGAGAGAGAAAGAAGGAAGGAAAGAATTAAAGGAAGAAAGAAAGGAAGGAAGGAAAGGAAGGAAGGAAGGATGGAAGGAAGGAAGGAAGGAAGAGACAGATAGGCAGACACACACAGAGAGAGAAACACACATAGTGAGAGAGACCGAGAGAGATAGGCACACACAGAGAGAGACAGAGACAGAGAGAGAGACACACAAACACAGAGGGAGGGAGGGAGAGAAAGAAAGAAAGAAAGAAAGAAAGAAAGAAAGAGAGAAGTGCACTTTTATTTTCATGTATTTATTAAATTTATATGTCACCCTTCAAATTATCAAGTGACTCTGGAAGGCTTACAATATAAAACGTAATACAAATACAGCGATACCTTGTATTACAAACCCCTCGTCATATGAACTTTCGAGATTCGAACCTGGGGTTTAAGATTTTTTTGCCTCTTCTTCCAAACTATTTTCACCTTACGAACCCGCTGCCGCCACTGGGATACCCTGCCTCTGGACTTTTGTGGCCAGGCGAAGGCTCCCCTCGTTGGGGAACCCCACCTCCGGACTTCCATTGCCAGCGAAGCGCTCATTTTTGTGATGCTGGGATTCCCCTGCCGGGATTCTCCTGCATCATCGCAAAAATGTGGAAGTCCGGAGGTGGGGTTTCCCATGGAGGGGAGCCTCAGGGGAATCCCAGCAGCGCAAAAACGGGCGCTTCGGCTGGCAAAAGGGGTGAATTTTGGGCTTGAATGCATTAATCACTTTTCCATTGATTCCTATGGGAAACATTGTTTCGTCTTACGAACTTTTCACCTTACGAACCTCGTCATGGAACCAATTAAGTTCGTAATACAAGGTATCACTGTACAGTGGCCTTTTACAACTGACAGATCATGTTGTTGTTGTTGTTATTGTTGTTGTTGTTGTTATTATTATTATTATTATTATTATCCATTCACCCTCTCAAGTCCTAAAGAATCCAAAAGTTTCCTTTTTTGAAAGACACAAGAGTAAAATTTGCCTGGTGGCTCTTGAGGATCTCTGATTGCAGGTCATACATTGCAGTTCTCCGTCATTCCTTATTTAACCAACCGCTGGCTTTCCAAAAATTCAATGGAGCAGGTGAAGGAGGAAGAGGGAGAGAAGGAAGGGGCTAAGGAGAAGTTGGAGCCAAGTTCAGAAAAAAAAGATTGTATGCAGTTAAACATGGTTTGCGGAAAGCAGGATCATGCAGATTGCTGGATGGGAGAGAGGAGAAAGAATTATCCAGCTGGTGAAAAAAGCCAGAATGGCTTTAACATGGAGGAACTGTTATCAAGGGTAAAGTCAAACATGCTTCTCATCTGGATTTAAAAGCTATAAGCCAGGGTTGTGCCTGCTTATGTAAAGAGGAAAGGAGAGGATCTTAACAGAAATATGCAAGCACCATTATATTAAACAAAAACTGCTGAAATGTTTTGGGGAAGCAAAATTGTATTCGGAAGAGACACGGAAAGGGTCATCCCTGATTCACTGGGATATAAGAAGGGAGTAATTCACAACCAAGCTTAGGAGAATCTGTTGTTAATAGAGTATGCTCTAAATACTTTTTGTGAATAAGCTCATCCATAACATCTTTTTTACACCACTTTTTTCATCTGTGGGTGGCCCATTTTTTCGTGGTAGATGTAGGAAATGACCAGACTAAGCTCAAAGGTGAGGTCAAGTATATCATCAGTTTAGAGCAGTGGTTCTCAATCTTCCTAATGCTGCGACACCTTATATACGTGTAGTAGATATTGTATATTCTTGTGTGCCTGTGTGTATTATGTATGTACATATATGGCAAATATACTGTTCTGCCGGGCTCTCTGATGGGAGCCTCCCGAAAATTCAAGAGTACAAATTTCAGACACACACACGTTTGAAAATTCAAAACAATGTTCTTTATCACAAAATTCAAAACAAACAAAGCACTCTTTTTATATTGCAAAGAGCACTCTTCCCAAAATAACCGGGTAGTCTGTACAATTTCCCTTAAGCAGTCATTAGTACTTAGCTAGCAGCTGTGAAGAAACTTCACACCCCTTCTTCTTCCAACGAAGTGTTGCTCTGCTTTGGTTTCAAAGGCATGAAAAAGCAACAAAGTCCAGCAACACAAGTTTCCTGATGAACTCCGATCAGCTATTCTTCCACAACGGCCAAACCCACATGCTACTATTTATAGCAGCCAGCCCTAATTACTGGAGCCCCACCCAACCACAGGTGGCCTCATTTTCTCTTGTAATAATCCTTTAGTTGTTGTCTCCTATGCATCACTCTACGCATGCACGGATGTGTCATTAATTCTTGTTCAGAATCCAAAGATGATACAGATGATTGATCTCCTCCTGGGCTGTCTGTCAAACTCCCCTCTTCCCTGTCACTCACGCTTCCTTGGTCAGAGGAGGCTTCATCGGCAGACTCCATCGGGAGCAAAACAGGCCTGCGGCATGTGGATGTCTCCCCCACATCCACCTGCACATTCCTTGGGGCAGGGGCTGGGGCAGAGCTAACCACAACATATACATAGAACTAAATGGTATATTTTGGATGTTCAGTAATAGCAAATAGATGAGGAAATTGTATCACTTTGAGGCAAGGAGAGGCCAAGCACCTAACCCTAACCCAAACCCTTGATGTGAGTGGCGTCATTAAGCCAGGCACATGACTTTTAAGCCAGCCCCAGTCACATGATATTCAAGCCACTGCCACCATGTCACATGGCCAGCAAGCCACGCCCACAAAATAAGCCACAGTGTGGTACTAAAATTTTTTGCAGCCCTTTACAGGTACTTTAAAAGATTATTTAGGTATACATTCACAGACAAGTCTATCTCTGATTAAATCAAATCCAGTTTTGGAGTGGCATATTGTTGAGCATATATGGTAGTTCCGGTCTTCGAGTGAAGTTGATTTTCATGTCTGGCTTATTTAGTGGAGCTGGAAACTTAGTTCTTTGATGGGAAACCACCGGGGAGTGATAGAAATGTAAGCTAGACAGGGAAATGTTTTTTAAAAAGCCTTGGAAGAAAGCAGGAACTACCATTGTATTGTTGCCAGGAAAACATCTTAGATGAGCTCAAATCTAAGGAGACTTTTTATAAGCAAGTAGTTTCTAATTTAGTGCCTTGTTGATTCACTGGAGAACAACTTCCATCATTTTTCTTAGCCACATGGGTTTTGTAGTTGAAGACCTTTGAAGGCCATACTTTTGGGGTGCTATTATCTTAGTGTTCAGTGCAATGCAATAACTACAGTACATCTCAACAACTGCCCCTGACTTGCCCTACTTCACAGGATACTTTTTTCAGCCCACATTATATTTATTTTTATTTATTTGTTTGTTTTTGTCAAGTACGTATTGGTTGCATGCAAAGATATAACAATGTTTATATACATGATACTAATAAGAGAGGAACAATAGGACAGGGAATGGAAGGCACGCTGGTGCACTTATGCACGCCCCTTACTGACCTCTTAGGAATCGGGAGAGGTCAACAGTGGAGAGTTTAAGGGTAAAGTTTTGGGGGTTAGGTGATGATACTACAGAGTCAGGTAGTGAGTTTCATGCACCAACTACTCGGTTACTAAAGTTGTTTTTGCTGCAGTCGAGTTTAGAGCACTTTACTAAGTTTCTATCTGCTGTGTGTTCATGTGTTGTTGTTGTTGTGGTTGAAGCTAAAGTAGTCATTGACAGAAAGGATGTTTTAGCAGATGGTTTTATGGGCTATGCTTAGTCGTGTTTAAAGCAATGTAGTTCTAAGCTTTCTAAACTTAGGATTGTATGTCTAGTTATGTAGGATATTCTGTTGCGAGTGGAGGACTGGAGGGCTCTTCTAGTAAAGTATCTCTGGACATTTTCTAGAGTGTTTATATCCGAAATGCGGTGTGGGTTCCAGACAGATGAGCTGTATTCAAGGATTGGTCTGGCAAAAGTTTTGTATGCTCTGGTTAGTAGTGTGAGATTACTGGAGCAGAAGCTACGTAGGATTAGTTTAACAATGTTGAAGCCTTTTTGGCGATGTTGTTGCAATGGGCTTTGGCACTTAAGTCATTTGATATGAGTATTCCAAGGTCTTTAAATGGAGTGAGGGTTGTCTGTAAGGTCTTGTTTGTTCAGCTTGTATTTGGTGTTCTGATTCTTTTTGCCAATATGTAGGACAGAGCATTTCTTGGTTGAGATTTGGAGTTTCCAGATGCACTTACACTGCATCGTGTGGGTTAAAAAATTGTTACTGTGTGCCTACATTTCCGTACCTTTTTGGTGCCTTACTGTACCAAAGTTGAAAAGTTCCTCTATCTATTGAGCCAACATGGAAAAGTCCCCAAAGGCAAGTCAAAAACAATGAGAGCGGTAAATATAAAAAGAGGTTAAGGGTTGCCAGTGACAATTCATTGTTCCTTTAGGAAGCTTTTATGGAATCTACCAAGGAGTGGCCTTCATAAGCCCCACCCAGTCCTCTGTAAACAGGAAGTAGAGGAAGTGGGGAGTCAAGCCTGGACAGAGCCAAAGGCTGTTGCTTGGCAGGATGCACAGCCTACGTTGTGACGGCTCAGCACACGGCAATCCAGCAGGGGGGAAATGAGCTTTTATAAATACACCAGGGTCAGGGACGGGCGTTTGGCAAACAATAGGGGAAGCAAAGGTAGCGGGGTGTTGCCGAAAGGATAATCGAATCAGATTGATGACAATTGGATTTGGCCACGAAAGGAACTCGAGTGATTTATTTCACATCCTTGTGACTTAGAAGGCATTTGGAAAAGGGTGTCTGGAGGGACCAGCAAATCAATCAAGCAATTTCTCCCATTCTATTCATCTAGAACAGGGGTAGGCAAAGTTGGCTCTTCTATGACTTGTGGACTTCAGCTCCCAGAATTCCTGAGTCAATCATGCTAGCCCAGGAATTCTGGGAGTTGAAGTCCACTTGTCATAGAAGAGCCAACTTTCATCCGCCTTTAATAAATATTTTTTAAATAAACTTTAATAAATAAACATGGTGAGTAATAATCTAAACGGTTGCTAGGGGAATGGGAAATTGTAATTTAGGGGTTTAAAGTGTTAAGGGAAGGCTTGTGATACTGTGCATAGCCAAACATAGTGTATTTACTTCCGCATCTCTACTTTGCGGAAATTCGACTTTCGCGGGCGGTCTCAGAATGCATCCCCCGCGAAAATTGGGGTAACACTGAATATGCAGATATAAATGAGATGTATGGGATTTGAGCTTTCCAAAGAGAGCTTTCTTCACTGGAAGCAAACAATTATAGGAAAAAGAGGCCAGATCAACCTTGCCCCGCTGTTGTATTGCTTTTATACCATTAATACCATAAAGCCCTACATGGCATTGGACCAGATTACCTCCGGAACCGCCTGCTACCGCACGAATCCCAGCGACCGATAAGGTCCCACAGAGTTGGCCTTCTCCGGGTCCCGTCGACTAAACAATGCCGTTTGGCGGGCCCCAGGGGAAGAGCCTTCTCTGTGGCGGCCCCGGCCCTCTGGAACCAACTCCCCTCGGAGATTAGAACTGCCCCCACCCTCCCTGTCTTTCGTAAACTACTCAAGACTCACTTATGCTGCCAGGCATGGGGGAGTTAAGATATTCCTTCCCCCTAGGCCATTGCAAGTTATGCATGGTATGTTTGTGTGTATGTTTGGTTTTATAATAAGGGTTTTTAGTTGTTTTATTAATTGGATTGTTACATGTTGTTTTTTATCATTGTTGTTAGCCGCCCCGAGTCTACGGAGAGGGGCGACATACAAATCCAATAAATAATAATAATAATAATAATAATAATAATAATAATAATAATCAAGTTGCATACCTCAAGATGGGATCTGACTTGATAGATGCCATGGAATATCCCCTTTCCCCAAAGTTCAGTTTAGACAGAACAGGAAAGGTGAAAATAATGACTGCCCTCCTGCCATCTACAGAGGAAAGGGCTTTGTTAGTGGGGCAGGGAGAAGAGGTCCTCTCCTGCCAGAATAATATACTGAATGTCTTTCAGGTTCAAAGAGGTTGGGTCAGGGCAGGCCACCCGAAGGAGGAACCCAAGGTTTCAGATGTAAAAATAGGAATTCTTCAGTCCACAAGCGGTGAGAGTTGTTTTGAAATGGCAGCGTGCCCATCGCGCACAAATTCTGAAGTTCTCTTTCGGTGGCGTCAAAGGAAATACTTGTGACGCAGGGAGATAACATTTTTTAAATAAAGGGGGGGGGGATTATATATTACCTGTACTTGGTCAGAGTGATTTGTACTCAAAGGGTCACGAGCAATAGATGGCAACTGTAAGAAGAGTTCGCTGATAGCATTTTCCTGGTAGGGTAAACAGGATCAAATCACTGATCTTCCAATGGAAAAAAAATCATCATTTTGTAACTTTCGGAAAGACAGGGATTCGGTGTGTTTATCACCGCAAATCCAGGTTTTCTCACTATGATACTTTCTTAATACTTTAGTGCTCCTTACTGTCTTTGAATGTTGTTTTTATTGGCAGGAGTTAATGAGAATTGTATAAGAATATAGTATAGAAGTACAGTGTTTCCTCACTTTTTGCAGGGGTTGCGTTCCGAGACCGCCCGCGAAAGTCGCATTTCCGCGAAGTAGAGATGCGGAAGTAAATACACTATTTTTGGCTATGGACAGTATCACAAGCCTTCCCTTAACACTTTAAACCTCTAAATTACAATTTCCCATTCCCTTAGCAACCATTTAGATTATTACTCACCATGTTTATTTATTAAAGTTTATTAAAAAAATATTTATTAAAGGTGGACGAATGTTTGGCAATGACATATGATGTCTTCAGGCAGGAAAAACCGTGGTATAGGGGGAAAAGCCGCAAAGTATTTTTTAATTAATATTTTTGAAAAACTGTGGTATAACTTTTCGCAAAGTTCGAACCCGCAAAAATCGAGGGAACACTGTATACTGCTCAAAATAAATAAATAAAGGGAACACTTAAACAACTGAATATAACTCCAAATAAATCAAACTTCTGTGAATTCAAACTGTCCACTTAGGAAGCAACACTGATTGACAATCAATTTCATTTTGTTGTCAGCACATTCAACTTTGTACAGAACAAAGTATTCAATGAGAATATTTCATTCATTCACATCTAGGATGTGTTATTTGAGTATTCCCTTTATTTTTTTTGAGCAGTATATATATATATATATCATTATTGTAGATTGTTCTGAGTTCGGGTTTTGCCCTGTGTAATATTTTGCATGTCTATGCGACGTTTCGGCGAAATCACATTCACCATCATCAGGCTGAAGTTCCAATCTTTGTGTTGTTGTAAAATGGAATGTTAGCAACTGTCATTTCTTCCTAGTATATAGTGTGGGGGTGGAGATTTGTTTTGAATGTAGCAAATAGATTGGGTGATTATGTTTCAGTGATCTGATTGGTTGGTGTAATCATAATTATTAGAAGGAATGACATCGAGATTTTTATGAAGTGTTTTGTTTAAGGCTGATTTCCAAATATAAAATTCTAAAATCATAATTATTAGAAGGATTGACATGCTGATTATTATGAAGTGTTTTTTTTGTTTAAGGCTGGTTTCCAAATTTCTGGTAGGCGGGACGTGTCATCCCTTTTATTTATGCAAAGGGGTCTCCTCTCAATTTCTATAGCTTCTAGAGAAATTCTTCTATATAAATTCTCTGTTTTGTGGAGTAATTTAGTTTTTTCAAAGTCAATTTCGTGCCCTGTTTTTTTAATGTGCTGGACAAGGGAGGAGGTCATTATTGATATATAGCATTTGCCTGGTTGGTACATACTTAAATCTCCAGAAATATTGTTTCCTTTTTATCTTTAATAAACTGGGGACATCCATTTTTTCTACCTTCTTTTTCAAAAAGTCCCAAAGTCAACTTTTGTTCTTTTTTATTCTTGATTGCAGAAAAAAACCACGTGAAAATAAAACTTCTAAAATGAATGTGCCTTTCCTGCATTATAACTCCGGTGGCATGTTTTCATATTTGTCGGATTGCATTTAGAAGGTGAAACCTGATACTAACAGGCAGAGTTCAATTGATTTATTTGATTAAATGAACTCATTAAAGAGTAGAAAGTTTGCTACATACTTTTACTAGACATCTATCAAGTATCTCCAGGCATTGTAGAGTAACTGTCGGAGCTTGTCATTCCTGCTGCAGGGTATTTAACATACTTTAGAATTGGAAGATAGAACCAACATTTATTATATTTACTCAATAAAATAAAATGAAATCTGTAGGGATTAATGAATATGTACTTTTTCTAGTGTATCGCACCAAGAACATCAGTTTGAATTTATGACTTTTTGAATAACTTATTTGTACAATTACGACTGCTATCACAGAGCCGCTCTTTGAGGGAGATTGATGATTTAGAAATATGTAAATATAAGATAAATAAGTAACAATAACAATAGCATTTGGACTTATATACTCTTTTTATATAGACTTTTTACTAAATCTGCACTTCTATTTCTACTAGTTTGTCTCATCATTCCTATCATCCTTTTCCTCCCACTTAGGACTGTATGACTGTAACTTGTTTGTATCCTAAAATTTTTATTCATATTGATTGTTTCTTCATTGCTTATTTGACCCCTATGACAATCATTGTTGTACCTCATGATTCTTAAGTCAATCTTGACAAATGTATCTTTTTCTTTTATATACACTGAGAGCATATACACCAAGACAAATTCCTTGTGTGTCCAATCACACTTGGCCAATAAAGTTCTATTCTATTATATACCACATCATAGTGCTTTATGGCTCTCTCTAAGTGGTTTATAGAGCCAGCCACTTACCCCCAACAATCTGGGTCCTCATTTTACCCAGGGAAGGAAAGAAGGAAGGAAGGAAGAACAATAGCAATCACATTTAGACATATACAGTGAAGGGTTATCAATTTTTTTATTACCACACTGGAGGCGTGGCTTATGCATTTTGTTTCAAAATCTTTCAGTGCAAATTGGGTGTTCTGGGGTGGAGCTCCATTTTTGCTACCCCACTGCGTCCCCCCACCCTGGTCCAGGCAGTAGCCCACCCCTACTTATATAACACCTCACAGTGCTTTACAGCCCTCTCTAAGCAGTTTACAGAGTCAGCGTAATTGCCCCCAACAATTGCCCCCACCTCAGAAGGATGGGCAGCTGAGCCAATGTTGAGCCAGTCAGGACTGAACTGCTAACAGTGGACAGAGGGAGGGAAGGAAGGAAGGAAGGAAGGGAGGGAGGGAGGGAGGGAGGAAGGAAAGGAGGGAGGGAGGGAGGAAGGAAGGGAGGGAGGAAGGGAGGAAGGAAGAGAGGGAGGAAGGAAGGGAGGGATGGAGGGGCGAAGGGAGGAAGGGAGGGAGGGAGGGAGGAAGGGAGGGAGGGAGGGAGGAAGGGAGGGAGGGAGGGTGGGAGGGAGGGAGGGAGGGAGGGAGGAAGGAAGGAAGGGACAATAGCAATAGCATTTAGACTTATATACCACTTCACAGTGCTTTACAGCCCTCTCTAAGTAATTTACAGAGTCAGCATATTGCCCCCAACAATCTGGGTCCTCATTTTACTCAACTCAGAAAGGTGGAAGGCTGAGGCAACCTTGAGCCTGATGATATGCAAATTGCCAAATTGCAGGCAGCCACCAGTCGGCAGAAGCAGCCTGCATTCTAACCACTATGCCACCAAGTAGGTAAGTAAATAAATATCTGCTTGCATTGTTCAGCCTTTTGAAGCAACATTGCGGATGTACCATTTATTGGCTTTCAATGATTGCTAAACTTTCCCCAAGATGAAGATTCAAAGGACGTCAAGTAAAGTCTCCAAGGATTTCAAACCATATAAGGTTTGTGTGGGATCCATGTGAAACTTCCAAGTCACACTTCCCAAGGTCGCATAATACTGTATACCACAGCATTTTCCCAGTTGTCATTGTTCTCAGAACATTACAATATGTGCATTTTCTTCTAGTTTCCAGAGGAAAGGTGCTTTTATAAGTTCAGTTGGTTGGAGGCCTCCGGAATCGTTTGTATTCAGCAGAACAGACATGCATGGGTAGAAAGACCAAGAAAAAGATGGGAGGAAAAATAAGGAAAGTGGGGAAGGTAGGAGAAAAGGGAAGGAAGAGAGAAGGAAAAGGGAGGGAGGGAGGAAGGGAGGAAAGAAGGAAGGGAGGAAAGAAGGAAGGAGGGAAGGAAAGAAGGAAGGGAGGAAAGAAGGAAGGAATGAAAGAAGGAAGGAAGGAAAGAAGGAAGGAAGGAAAGAAGGAAGGAAGGAAAGAAGGAAGGAAAGAAGGAAGAAAGGAAGGAATGAAAGAAGGAAGGAAGGAAAGAAGGAAGGAAAGAAGGAAGGAAAGAAGGAAAGGAAGGAAAGAAGGAAGGAAGGAAGGAAGGAAGGAATGAAGGAAGGAAAGAAAGAAAGGAAGGAAAGAAGGAAGGAAGAAAAGAAGGAAGGAAGGAAAGAAGGAAGGAAGGAAGGAAGGAGTCTAGTCTAGTTCTATTGCTACTTAATTCCTCTGAGAACTGAGGAACAGATCAATAAGAAGGGCCAATTATCTTTCTATTTTATGATACCTCCATTAAAATAAAATAAACGTGAGTCTCCTTGTTCTAAACCCTGATCCATTTCCCCTGATTTGGAATTATCCTGGGATCTTTAGCAAGCTAGGAATTCTAATTATTCTTCTGCTTGGAGAGAACAATCCAAGCGATTTCTCATTGCTACAAAAACGTAAACCATCTACAGTGATCTGATATACATTTTACTAAAGTCAGCAGCTCTTCAATTTCACAACTCACCTTTTACTGGCTGGGGTACTTGGAGCAGCATGACCTCGGATGTACTGAGTGACGTTCTGTATTTGCTGGACACTGTTATTTTTGGATTGGGTTACCAGTGCCCCCCCCTCCCATGGAAAATCTCTACTCCCCAGGGAGCAATAAAGAAGGGAAAAGAAAGGTCACAGCCTCCTTTCTAAATTTCTCAAAGGCAGAACTATTCAGGAGGTATACAAAGCTTAGGAGAAAGGGGAGGTAGGCGTGGAATAGGGCAGGTCAACGTGCTTATTTTGCAACAGCTCCCTCTCAAATATTGCGACATAGCTCCAGTCCAGATACCCTAAATATTTCCCTGCAGATAAATTGGGAAAAAGTATTGCCTGTTTGTTTATCTATCTATCTATCTATCTATCTATCTATCTATCTATCTATCTATCTATCTATCTATCTATCTATCTATCTATCTATCTACCTACCTACCTACCTACCTACCTACCTACCTACCTACCTACCTATCTATTGGATTTGTATGCCGCCCCTCTCCGAAGACTCGGAGCGGCTAACAGCAACAATAAAACAGTGTACAATAGTAATCTAATACTAAAAATGATTAAAAACCCATTAATATAAAAACCAGACATACATACATACATACCATGCATAGAATTGTAAAGACCTAGGGGGAAAGAGGATCTCAATTCCCCCATGCCTGACGGCAGAGGTGGGTTTTAAGTAGCTTACGAAAGGCAAGGAGGGTGGGGGCAATTCTAATCTCTGGGGGGAGTTGGTTCCAAAGGGCCGGGGCCGCCACAGAGAAGGCTCTTTCCCTGGGTCCCACCAAACAGCATTGCTTAGTCGATGGGACCCGGAGAAGGCCAACTCTGTGGGACCTAACCGGTCGCTGGGATTGGTGCAGCAGAAGACGGTCCCTGAGATAATCTGGTCCGGTGCCATGAAGGGCTTCATAGGTCATAACCAACACTTTGAATTGTGATCGGAAACTGATCGGCAACCAATGCAGACTGCGGAGTGTTGGTGCAACATGGGCATATTTGGGATATTTAATTTAGATGCTGTAGACTTTATTGCTTTAATAACAGTGATGCTGAACCATTTTTGGTTTGTGTGCCAAAAAGGGGGTTGGGGGGTTGCACGTGTGTGTGCGTATACCCATAACTCCATGCACACCCCCATGCATGTATGTGTGACACATTCACCACCCTGTTCTTGGCGGGTGATGGCACACCCGTTTTTCGCTCTTCCCAGCCTTCCCCACCTCCTGGAGTCCACAAATGGCCTATTTCACGTTTGGAAACCAGCCATTTCTGGCCTCAGGAGAGCCTCTGGGTGGGTGGGCGGATAAAGCTGTTTTCGCCCCCTCCTCCTAGACTCCTAGAAAGGCTCTGAAGCCTGGGTTGAGCAACAAAAAACAAAAAACAGAACTTCCAGTCCAACTGGAAGTCGACAAACAGAACATTTTCGGCCTCCAGAGGACCTCCAGAAGGGTGGGGAAAGCCATTTTCACCCTCCCCAGGCTCCTAGAAAGGCTCTGCAGGCCACTGAAGCTGACTGTAGATCTGAAGGTCAGCAGTTCAAATCTCATCACCAGCTCAAGGTTGACTCAGCCTTCCATCCTTCCAAGGTGGGTAAAATGAGGATCCGGATTGTGGGGGCAATATGCTGGCTCTGTTAAAAAGGGCTATTGCTAACATGTTGTAAGCCGCCCTGAGTCTAAAGAGAAGGGCGGCATAAAAATCGAATGAATGAATGAATGAATGAATGAAATACAGGCCTTCCCCACTTCCCCCAGAACAGCAAAGGGCTCCATTTACCTTTTCCTTCCGATACCAGGATCCCGAGCCTGACATGTATTGCATGCATGCGCTTGAAGCAAAATCTCATGCGAAGATACTCGAGTGGGTGAAATTTAGGCAATTTTCACCATTTAAAAAAATTCTGCACATGCACTAAAGCGAAATCTCTCATAGGGATGCACATACAAGTGTCAGGTCCGCGCCCGCCCACGCCAGCATCCAGAGCCCACTAAAAAGTCCTTCCGCTCGGATTGCCGATCCCATTCATACCGGGTGGGGCCCATTACAGCTCTGGAAGCTGGAAACCGCCTGTTTTCTGACTCCCAGTGGGCCCAGAATGCATGAAAATCATCTGGCTGGTGTGTCGGACCTGAGCTCACCTGTCCAACGATATGGCTCCATGTGCCACTTGTGGCAAGCATACCATAGGTTAGCCATCACAGCTTTATTAGATGCACCTTCACATAGTGCTTTGCAAAGAGGCCAATTGGTTCTAACTAACGGAAGATAGTAAATGGACTTGTAGGGTAAGAAGTCAACAAAAGCTCAACTCCTTCACAACAGACTCTTATTGTTGCACATTTCCCTTTTCCCTCTGGGTTCAACCCACAGCATCATCCAGTGGGAATGGAATCCTTTCCTATTAAGTTCAATCTCTTTGGAGAAGATAGGTGAACAACAGCAACAGTGAGAAGGAAGAGCAAGAAGGAGATGTGGATGTGCAGATGGGGCTCAGATGAGTTCTGGGCTGTAAGTCTTGGCAAATGCCATCTTCTACCAGTATCACAATTCTTTCTCTCTTTTTTCTTCCTTGGTTTATAATTGTAAATGTGTGATTCTGCTTCTATATTTCCGGCGACACTGTTTATGAGTCCTTGGAGGGAGGGGGCGGCATACAAATCTAATAGATAGATAGATAGATAGATAGATAGATAGATAGATAGATAGATAGATAGATAGATAGATAGATAGATAGATAAATAAATAGAAATAAAATAATAATAATAATAATAATAATAATAATAATAATAATAATAATAGACAGGAAGGAGGAGTGTAAACAAGACATAAAAATTCTATATAAGAAGATTCTTGTAATTAGGTACTTTGTCTTCAGAGGTACAGTGTTCCCTCGATTTTCGCGGGTTCGAACTTCGCGAAACGTCTATACCACGTTTTTTCAAAAATATTAATTAAAAAACACTTCGCGGTTTCCCCCCCCCATAGCACGTTTTTCCCCACCCGATGACATCATATGTCATTGCTAAACTTTTGTCTGCCTTTAAAAAACATTTTTTTAAAATAAACTTTAATAAATAAACATGGTGAGTAATAATCTAAATGGTTGCTAAGGGAATGGGAAATTGTAATTTAGGGGTTTAAAGTATTAAGGGAAGGCTTGGGATACTGTGCATAGCCAAAAATAGTGTATTTACTTCCGCATCTCTACTTCGTGGAAATTCGACTTTCGCAGGCGGTCTTGGAACGCATCCCCTGCGAAAATCGAGGGAACACTGTACACGGGTATTCTTCCTGTGACTTCTCCAGGCCCCTGTATGATCCTGTATGATCATGCCGGAAACTTTGTTTATATTATGTTATGTTATGTTATGTTATGTTTGATATATGTTTCTATGTTTTATATCATGTTGTTAATAAAGACTTTTAGCTTTTATTCTCTTGGTCTGGGGAATTTTTCTGACAACAACAACAACAACAACAACAACAATAATAATAATAATAATAATAATAATAATAATTGGGGTGTACATTCCCCAACATCTGCCCACTGATGAATGGGCTCATTCAGCGGAAACCTCCACTGGCAATCCTGTTCCTGCCTCTTCAAGATAGGGACCCTGAAGTTTTGAGAGCCCCGGGGACCCTCAGATAGGTGCCACAAAGGAGAGAGAGAGTCTAAGGGCAGCTTGGCTGCTGTTACCTTGGATGGACGCCTCCTCCCTTTTCAGAGAACTAGGCTTGTTCAAGTTCTACCAGGACCCCGTCGCAGTCTTTGGGGTGTAGGAAAACCACAGGTTTTCTGTGAGCACCCATTTGGGGTTTGTCACTCAGAAGGTGGATCTTCTGTCTCTTCAACTTTTTGATGGCATTGACGATATTGTCCACCTCTTAGCAGATGTGATACATTCCGCCGGCTTTATTTTTTTGCAGGAAACCCACAATGGGGCTTTTTTTCTCCCAGCAGGTGCAGAAGTTCCAGCTTCACGTTGCCCAGCTCCATGAAGATTGTGTAGACCCTGTGGTCGGGGGTGGGAAGGACCTCACTCACTCGGGGGTTTCTGCAGATCAGGCACAGGGATGGCCACATGGTTGAGCTGGCCCAACTTCTACAAAGATTGGGGAATTGCCTGGTCTGAGAAGCATCTCCCTGATTGTTGTGGTTAGCTCTGGCCCAGCTCCTGCCCCAAGGACTGTGGATGTGGGGGAGACATCCACATGCTGCAGGACTGTTTTGCCCCCCCCCCCCCCTCGGTGGAATCTGCTGATGAAGGCTCCTCTGACCAAGAAGACATGAGTGACAGGGAGGAGGAGAGTGTGGCAGACAGCTCAGAAGGAGATCAATTATCTAGCTCCTCCTTGGATTCAGAACAAGAGTTAATGATACAGCCACGCATGCGGAGAGCGATGCATAGGCAGCAACAACTGAGAGATTATTATCAAAGAAAATGAGGCCACCTGTGGTTGGGTGGGGCTGTGGTCATTAGTGAGGCTGCTATAAAGAGCAGCCTGTGGGTTTGGCCATTGTGGAGGATTATCTGATCGTTGTGTTTCGTGACTGCTTTACTGACTTTGAACTTTTGTGTGCTGATTTTTCTCCGCTTTGAAACTAAACCAGAGCAAAGTGTGTTTCACTTTGTGAAAGAAGAAGGACTGTGAATTTCCTCACAGCTGCAAGCTAAGTATCACAGAACTGATAAGGGACTTGTACAAATTACCAGTTTGTTTGGAGACGAGTGCTCTTTGCTATACCAAAAGAGGGCTTGGTTTAAGTGAATTTTCATTATAAAGAACATTGTTTTGCATTTTCAAACGTGTGTGTGTCTGAAATTTGTACCTGTGAATTTTTGGGAGGAGTCTACCAGAGAGCCCGACAGAACACCGATTGAGCTCTCCAGCATAGTAGTATCACAATTCTATGGGGCAGATCTTTCTCACTTTTATACTTGATTTAAGGATCATCCAGAGAAGTTTAGCAGAAAGCAAGGCCTTGGATTCAATTCCATTGTTAAGTAAAGAAGACTTATTGTATCAATTATTTCTTCACACCCTGGAAGACTTGGGAGAACCTCCGTATCGGAATTAAATTGCAGCTGGTTTCAGAAGGCGTAAAGTTGTTACCATATCCTGAACGCATTTTGATGGAAGTGATTTTTCACTCCGACAAGTAAAGATCTGGAAAGAACGGGCAGTTCCTTCTGCAGAAGAATCTCTAATTAAGTTAGGGGATCATGCCTCAGTGACCAAAATAACTTCATATTTCAAAAGTAAATCTGATGTAGAATTTAATTCAACTGGAAATCAGTTTTGCATCATTCCATATATGGGCTTCTATTGTTTGCAAAATTTGGGCTTCCTTTAACAAAATATCTTAATATTTTAACTTTCAGTATTAATTTTCCCCTGAAGAAAATCACAACTTACAAAAACCTGCAAATAGTAATGGAATGACTATGGCAAAAGAAAGCTAAGATAGTATCAATAGTAATAACGAAGTCCAGAACGCAGCTGCAAGAGCAATCATGGGCTTTCCCAAATATGGCCATGTTACACCAACACTCCGCAGTCTGCATTGGTTGCCGATCAGTTTCCGGTCACAATTCAAAGTGTTGGTTATGACCTATAAAGCCCTTCATGGCACCGGACCAGATTATCTCAGGGACCGCCTTCTGCTGCACGAATCCCAGCGACCAGTTAGGTCCCACAGATTGGATCTTCTCCAGGTCCCGTCAACTAAGCAATGTCGCTTGGTGGGACCCAGGGGAAGAGCCTTCTCTGTGGCGGCCCTGGCCCTTTGGAATCAACTCCCCCCAAAGATTAGAATTGCCCCCACCCTCCTTGCCTTTCATAAGCTACTTAAAACCCACCTCTGCCATCAGGCATGGGAGAAATGAGATCCTCTTTCCCCCTAGGCCTTTACAATTCTATGCATGGTATGTATGTATGTATGTTTGGTTTTTTATATTAATGGGTTTTTTAATCATCTCTAGTATCAGATTACTATTGTACACTGTTTTATTGTTGCTGTTCGCCGCCCCGAGTCTCCGGAGAGGGGCGGCATACAAATCCAATCAATCAATCAATCAATCAATCACTAAGTCCTTTGGGTGAAGTCCTAAAGCAATTGGAGCACCCTCACTCTTGAGAAAATCTTCATCAGTCAATAATACCGTGTTTCCCCGAAAGTAAGACAGTGTCTTACTTTCTTTTTACCCCCAAAAGCCCCACTACGTCTTACTTTCGGGGTATGTCTTACATTGGACGTGAGGGGCGCGCGGGGAGCTGCCGGAAAGGAAGCGGCCGAAGGAGGGCGCAGCTCCGGCCGCTCGCCTCGGAGCCGGTCGGCCTCACTGGCCGCTTGCAGCCGAGCCTCGGCAGGGGAAGATGCGGTGGCGCCACGGCAAGGCGAAGGCGAGGGGCGCGCGGGGAGCTTGGAAGCGACGTCATCGGGCTCCCCCCCCGGCAATACCCCCGTGTTTCCCCGAAAGTAAGACATATGTCTTACTTTCGGGGTACGGCTTATATTAGCCGACCCCCCTGAAACCCCCGATACATCTTACAATCGGGGGTGTCTTACTATCGGGGAAACACGGTAGTTTTTAGATTATTTCAAATTCAATTGTCTTTGATTCCTTATTGGTATAGTTTAACTCTTCATAGGTCCAGTAGAGGGGTGGATTCAAACGTAACTCACTGCCAGCTCACTTCCATGTGCACCGCATGGCCACAGCTCATGGGCATGTGCAGTGCCAATTTTTTTTGAAAATAAATCCCAAAACATTTGCCAAAACAAGATGGAAATACATGCGCAGTGCTAGAAACTCGGCTTCTGTGCACAGGAAAAAATTCCCCCCAAAGAATTTTTTTTCAAAAAAAATATTTTAAAAATGATGGTGCCCACAGACTAGCATCGACCGAATTGGTTCTGTGACATTGTGACATCACCAGTGGTTTGTTGCCAGTTCTAGCAAACCAGTACAACCCGGGAGGAACCCACCCCTGGTCCAGTATTGTAGAGATGTCATATGATAGCCATATCTATGAGATTTCAGTCATCCCAAAAGAATAGGATTGTAGGTGAGTTCTGCAAAATGAACCAAAACTGGATCTATGCAGATTTGTTCCACTGACATACAGTATATCATATAAGGTCATTTCATTGTAATTTAATGAATTGAAATCTGCAAAATGTAATTGTGCAGAATGCAGCTGCGAGAGCAGTCATGGGCTTCCCTAGGTATGCCCATGTTACACCAACACTCCGCAGTCTGCATTGGTTGCCGATCAGTTTCCGGTCACAATTCAAAGTGTTGGTTATGACCTATAAAGCCCTTCATGGCATCGGGCCACAATATCTCCGGGACCGCCTTCTGCTGCACGAATCCCAGCGACCAGTTAGGTCCCACAGAGTTGGCCTTCTCCAGGTCCCGTCAACTAAACAATGCCGTTTGGCGGGACCCAGGGGAAGAGCCTTCTCTGTGGCAGCCCCGACCCTCTGGAACCAGCTCCCCCCAGAGATTAGAACTGCCCCCACTTTCCTCGCCTTTCGTAAACTCCTTAAAACCCACCTTTGCCGTCAGGCATGGGGGAATTGAAACATCTCCCCCGGGCCTATACAGTTATGTATGGTATGCTTGTGTATATGTTTGCTTTTAATAATGGGGCTTTTAGTGTTTCTATTAAATTATTAGATTTGTTATATATTGTTTATTATTGCTGTGAGCCGCCCCGAGTCTACGGAGAGGGGCGGCATACAAATCTAATAAATAGATAGATAGATAGATAGATAGATAGATAGATAGATAGATAGATAGATAGATAAATAAATAAAATTTGCAGATTACATTTATTATATTCTGTTGCGAGTGGAGGAGTGGAGTGCTCTTCTAATAAAATATCAAGAGATACTTTGCTATAATAGCCCTACAGTCCTCCACTTACAACAGAATACCCTACTTACAATCCTAGGTTTAGAAAATGTAGAACTACGTCGTCTTAAATATGACCTAAGCATAGCCCATAAAATCATCTGCTACAATGTCCTTCCTGTCAATGACTACTTCAACTTCAACTGCAACAACACATGAGCACACAACAGATACAAACTTAAAGTAAACCGCTCTAAACTCGACTGCAGGAAATACAACTTTAGTAACCAAGTAGCTGATGCATGGAACTGACTATCAGACTCTATAGTATTATCACCTAATCCCCAAAACTTTACCCTTAGACTATCCACTGTTGACCTCTCCCGATTCCTAAGAGGCCAGTAAGGGGCGTGCAAAAGTGCACCAGCCTGCCTTCTGTCCCCTGTCCTAATTTTTCTCTTTTACTAGTATCATGTATATAAATATTGTTCTATCTTTGTATACCATTAATACGTACTTAACAAAACAAATAAATAAAATGAAATAAATTTGGGACAGCAAATAGTGAGGCCTTAAAATGATGTGACTGTAGGGTTTTTTTTGCTTTGTTTTCTTAAAGCATGAAATGACCCACTCTGCATTCTATCAAAGCAGGGAGCTTAACTGTTCTTCTCGGGAAATTTTCTACAGTTGACAATTCAGAACATAATGTGGTAGGTCATCATGTGATTATAAAGCAGAGGAAAATAATGTCAAAATATACAACAATATTAAGTGTCTTTCCATTACGCCATTTACTTATAATAACATAAATATAAGATCTTCTCTGATTTTCCTAGTGTAGAATGTTCTCCTGGCATTAGTTATTGCATCATAAAATATCAGGGTTTCCCCCTGGCCCTCAAAGCATAATATTCCAAAAAAGGCAAATAAATAGAAAAGCTATAAAGGAAAGCAAATGCCAACCTAGATAAATTATTCATATTAACTTTTGCTTGTTTTTTTTTTCTTTTTAAAAAATGAAAACATTTTTTGCCCCAAGCATATTTCTCTGGAAAGCATTTCAAGGAAGAAAATGGCCTGGATGATAAGACACCAGATTAATATTTGTAATAAAGGGATTTAAAGAAAGATCCCCGGTGTTAATTGATTAATTGCCACACTTAAATCCCACCTTTTAATAGGAAAGTGAACACAAGAACAAGGGGGCACAATCTGAGGTTAGGTGGGGGAAAGATCAGAAGCAACGTGAGAAAATATTATTTTACTGAAAGAGTAGTAGATGCTTGGAACAAACTTCCAGCAGACGTGGTTGGTCAATCCACAGTAATTGAATTTAAACATGCCTGGGATAAACATCTATCCATCCTAAGTTAAAATACAGGAAATAGTGTAAGGGCAGACTAGATGGACCATGAGGTCTTTTTCTGCCATCAATCTTCTATGTTTCTATGTGTCTATATTTCTAAACTCACATGGTATTCATTCATTTCATTTCATTTATTCAATTTTTATGCCGCCCTTCTCCTTAGACTCGGGGCAGCTTACAACATGTTAGCAATAGCACTTTTTAACAGAGCCAGCCTATTGCCCCCATAATCCGTGTCCTCATTTTACCCACCTCGGAAGGATGGAAGGCTGAGTCAACCTTGAGCCGGTGATGAGATTTGAACCGCTGACCTTCAGATCTACAGTCAGCTTCAGTGGCCTGCAGTACAGCACTCTACCTGCTGCGCCACCCCGGCTCTTTTATGTATGGAGTAGATTAAGCTGCAAAAAGGTAAGCATCATAAAGTCAGGTCAAACAATACTTGGATCTGCATTTTTCCGAATCTTCGGAGAGGGGCGGCATACAAATCTAATAAATTATATTATATATATTATAATTATATTATTATTTCTCTGGTCTAAGATCTAATCTTCTTGCTACAATGGTTTATTTAAATAGAAAATCTTTTCTTTCCCCCCACAATAGCTTCAAGTTCCATTTCCCTGCGGGAATGCACTCCCAAATATTTAATTGGGTCCTCCTAACTCTTAAGCATCCAAAATATCTGCAGAATTCAATTTGGATTGGTCACCAAAACCAGACATTTAATCTTCTAAACCAGTGGTTCTCAACCTTGGGGTCGAGACCCCTATGGGGGTCGAACGGTCGTTTCACAGGGGTCTCCTAAACCCAGAGGAAAAGACAAATTCCCCATGGTGTTAGGAACTAAAGCTTCTATTCTGGCGCCTGGGCATGTATTTTTACAATCCAACCAATCAAGTATTTACAGTGGGGGTGTCCCTCTGATCTTCTGGCCAATCAGCCTCAAGCTCTGTTGGGAGAATTGGCGCTAGAATTATGGTTGGGGGTCACTGCAACACGAGGAACTGTATTAAGGGGTCATGGCACTAGAAAGGTTGAGAACCACTGTTCTAAACCTTTGGAGTCCATACTTAGAGAACTCTAGAAAGAGTACAGAGAAGAGCAACCAAGATAATTAAGAGACTAAAACATTTGATGAATGATTGTAAAATAATGTAAAATAATGCACTTGGGGAAAAGGAATCCTCAATCCGAGTATTGTATTGGCAGTTCTGTGTTAGCAAATACTTCAGAAGAAAAGGATTTAGGGGTAGTGATTTCTGACAGTCTCAAAATGGGTGAGCAGTGCAGTCAGGCGGTAGGGAAAGCAAGTAGGATGCTTGGCTGCATAGCTAGAGGTATAACAAGCAGGAAGAGGGAGATTATGATCCCGCTATATAGAATGCTGGTGAGACCACATTTGGAATACTTTCAGTTCTGGAGACCTCACCTACAAAAATATATTGACAAAATTGAACAGGTCCAAAGATGGGCTACAAGAATGGTGGAAGGTCTTAAGAATAAAACGTATCAGGAAAGACTTAATGAACTCAATCTGTATAGTCTGGAGGACAGAAGGAAAAGGGGGACATGATCGAAACATTTAAATATATTAAAGGGTTAAATAAGGTCCAGGAGGGAAGTGTTTTTAATAGGAAAGTGAACCCAAGAACAAGGGGCACAATCTGAAGTTAGTTGGGGGAAAGATCAAAAGCAACATGAGAAAATATTATTTTACTGAAAGAGTAGTAGATCCTTGGAACAAACTTCCAGCAGATGTGGTTGGTAAATCCACAGTAACTGAATTTAAACAAGCCTGGGATAAACATATATCCATCCTAAGATAAAATACAGAAAATAGTATAAGGGCAGACTAGATGGACCATGAGGTCTTTTTCTGCCGTCAGACTTCTATGTTTCTATTGCAGGAGCTGGGCATGGCTAGTATAGTGAAGAGTGGGGAGACAGGATAGCAGTCTTCCAATATTTGAGGGACTGCCACAGAAAGGAGGAAGGGGTCAAGCTATTTTCCAAGGCACCCAGATAAGGAACAATGGGTGGAAACTGATCAAGGAGAGATTCAACCTGGAAATAAGGAGAAATTTTCCGATAGTGAGAACAATCAATGGACTAGATAGCCTACAAGGTCCCTTCCTATTGTTAATCTGCTAAACTTTTCTCTCACCAGAATATGTCATCAAAACTACCTATTTGATACTTGCAGCTACTCTGTTTGAATACAGCAGCTTGCTTACCCACCATACAAGCCATAATATGACTCACTGTCCATTGTGATTTATAATCTATAACGTATTGTGCAACTAAGCCAGTTACAATTTATTCAATAAAAATCACAAATAGGCTTTTGCATAAAATTTGAAGCCAGCCGACATTCTTAAGACGACGTTGATATTTATTTCCTGCCAGCTTTAGTAATACTTTAAAAAAGAAAGATTTGGCTGCTTGGAAATCATAAACACACTCACTCATATACAGTGTTGTTGATTGCTTAGCTCTATAAAAAATAACAGCCAGAATATTACGTTTCCTTTTCTCACTTTTTTCTTAAATTGCTGTTTAGCCAATACCCTGCTAAGGTACCAGTCTTAAACAGAATGCTTTTCATTTTTCAGAACTAAAATATTATGACCAAAGGGGGGGTGGGGGGTGTTGTTTATAAAATGAATGTATGGATTTACTGCAGAAAGGATACTGCTTTGAATCAATATTTAGTCTAAAACACTTCATTTGGTCATTTCTCATATCTGCAAGCTTGTTTCCATCAGTTAATAACTCCATTATAGTGGGCTGGGGTAGAAGGACAGATTATACAAAAGGTTATCAGTAAATAAAGTCATTTAGTTTGCAGAAGCAGTTTATAGCTTAACTTAACAATGATATTATTTCTTTTAAATATCCAATTTTTCTGGCATTAACTTCAAGCATGATTCCCTCTGTCAGAAAATAGAATACAGTTTGATTCATAACTCAATGCAACACAACTTACCAGTTTGTTCAGTGGTTATGATGCATAGATCAGACCATTCTGAAGCCAATAGGGCAGGTTAGTAGTGGCTAAATAATTTCACCAATTTAAGTTTCAAATGGCTGCGTTCTAAGCATGGTCAAGTCTGCATCCGATTCAGTGGATTAGCCTTGTGCTGATTATCAACAGTTTATTTATTTATTTTGTCCAATACACAATGAGGGTTTTAGTGGGTATATATCTATATACACATAGTAAAATGCATGATGAAGGTTATAGATGAAGGTTACTCATAGTAAAATATATCTATGAAAGAATAGAAAAGAAGATACAGTAATAGAACATATCAATGAAAGAATAGAAGAAGAGATATAGGAATAGAAGAAAGGTATAGGAGATATAGGAGGGACAGAAGGCACTTGCCAGGCAAAATAAGAATTACAATAGCAACAACCACAACAAGAATAATATATTAGCTCAGTGATGGCGAATCTATGGCACAGGTGCCACAGGTGGCACACGGAGCCATATCTACTGGCACATGAGCCGTTGCCCTAGCTCAGCTCCAATGTGCATGTGTGTGCTGGCCAGCTGATTTTTGGCTCACACAGAGGCTCTGGGAGGGTGTTTTTGGCTTCCAGAGAGCCTCCAGGGGGTGGGAAAGGGTGTTTTTACCTTCTCCCAGCTCCAGTGAAGCCTTTGGAGCCTGGGGAGGGCAAAACACAATTATTATTATTTATTATTTATTAGATTTGTATGCCGCCCCTCTCCGAAGACTCGGAGCAGCTCACAACAATAAAGCATAGTACAAATCCAATTCTTAACACAGTTTAAAACTGCGACCATCTATGTTTGTGGTTTGATGTAAAAACTGATTGTGAGCAATCCTATACTGCAACCAAAGTATTGGATTTCAGAAAAACAAATTTTAATGCAATGGGGGAATATTTAAATAATGAATTAAAGGGGAGGGATAAAATGGCAGGAGCGAGCACCCAGTGGACTGTATTAAAAAAGGCCATCTTAAAAGCCACAAGACTTTATGTAAAGCAAGTAACTAAAGGTAAAAGGAATAAGAAACCGCTATGGTTTAGCAATGATGTAAGGGCTATAGTCAATGAAAAAAAGGCTGCCTATAGGAGGTATAAAGAGTCTGGAAGTATAGCTGATAGAGAGGTGTATAAAATGAGACAGAAGGAGGCGAAACAGATAATATATGCTGCTAAAGCCTCAAAAGAGGAAGAAATAGCAAAATCTGTAAAGAAGGGGGATAAAACCTTCTTCAGATATATTAGTGATAGGAAGAAGAAAAACTGCAGCATCACAAAGCTTAGTACCGGGAATAATACATGCATTAATGGGAATAAGGAGATCGCTGACCATTTCAATAGCTACTTCTGTTCAGTTTTCTCAAAGGACACCTTACAAAATAATACTATAGAGGGATATAGCATTGCTTCCAGCTGTACGGATTCAGCTCCAGTGATCTTAGAAGCCGATGTCTTAGAAGAACTTGAAAGATTAAAGATAAATAAGGCAATGGGTCCAGATGGCATCCATCCCAGAGTTCTTAAAGAACTCAGATCTGTCATTGCTACCCCCCTGACTGATTTGTTTAACCAATCCCTGTTAACAGGAGATGTTCCTGAGGATTGGAGAATGGCCAGTGTTGTGCCTATCCACAAGAAGGGCAGTAGAGAAGAAGCTGGAAACTACAGGCCAGTTAGCTTGACATCAGTTGTAGTTAAAATGATGGAGACTCTACTCAAAAAGAGGATAAATCAGCATCTAAAAAACAATAACTTATTGGACCCAAATCAGCATGGCTTTACTGAAGGCAAATCGTGTCAGACTAATCTCATTGAGTTCTTTGACTATGTCACAAAGGTGTTGGATCAAGGTGGTGCCGTGGATATTGCCTATCTGGACTTCAGCAAAGCCTTTGATACGGTTCCACATAAAGAGCTGATAGATAAATTAGTGAAGATTGGACTTAATCCCTGGATAGTTCAGTGGATTTCAAGCTGGCTGAAGCATAGACATCAGAGAGTTATTGTTAATGGTGAGTATTCTGAGCAGAGACAGGTTACAAGCGGTGTGCCACAAGGGTCTGTTCTGGGTCCTATTCTTTTTAATATGTTTGTGAGTGACATAGGGGAAGGTTTGGTAGGGAAGGTTTGCCTATTTGCCGATGACTCTAAAGTGTGCAATAGGGTTGATATTCCTGGAGGGGTCTGTAATATGGTAAATGATTTAGCGTTACTAGATAAATGGTCAAAGCAATGGAAACTGCAGTTTAATGTTTCCAAATGTAAAATAATGCACTTGGGGAAAAGGAATCCTAAATCTGAGTATTGCATTGGCAGTTCTGTGTTAGCAAAAACTTCAGAAGAGAAGGATTTAGGGGTAGTGATTTCTGACAGTCTCAAAATGGGTGAGCAGTGTGGTCGGGCAGTAGGAAAGGCAAGTAGGATGCTTGGCTGCATAGCTAGAGGTATAACAAGCAGGAAGAGGGAGATTGTGATCCCCTTATATAGAGCGCTGGTGAGACCACATTTGGAGTACTGTGTTCAGTTCTGGAGACCTCACCTACAAAAAGATATTGACAAAATTGAACGGGTCCAAAGACGGGCTACAAGAATGGTGGAAGGTCTGAAGTATAAAACGTATCAGGAAAGACTTAATGAACTCAATCTGTATAGTCTGGAAGACAGAAGGAAAAGGGGGGACATGATCGAAACATTTAAATATGTTAAAGGGTTAAATAGGGTTCAGGAGGGAAGTGTTTTTAACAGGAAAGTGAACACAAGAACAAGGGGACACAATCTGAAGTTAGTTGGGGGAAAGATCAAAGGCAACATGAGAAAGTATTATTTTACTGAAAGAGTAGTAGATCCTTGGAACAAACTTCCAGCAGACGTGGTAGATAAATCCACAGTAACCGAATTTAAACATGCCTGGGATAAACATATATCCATTGTAAGATAAAATACAGGAAATAGTAAAAGGGCAGACTAGATGGACCATGGGGTCTTTTTCTGCCGTCAGTCTTCTATGTTTCTATGTTTCTATGTTTCTTAATGTAAAAACAATCAAACATCCCAAACATACCAGGCATAAAAACGGCCCGGCCCTGGGCAATCAATTTCCCCATGCCTGATGGTAGAGGTGGGTTTTAAGAAGTTTGCAAAAGGCAAGGAGGGTTGGGGCAGTCCTGATCTCCGGGGGGGAGTTGGTTTCAGAGGGTCAGGGCTGCCACAGAGAAGGCTCTTCCCCTGGGCCCCGCCAGATGACATTGTTTAGTTGACGGGACCCGGAGAAGGCAAAATCTGTGGGACCTAATCGGTCACAGGGTTTCGTGCAGCAGAAGGCGGTCCTGGAGGTATTCTGGTCCAATGCAGTGAAGGGCTTTATAGGTCATAACCAACATTTTGAATTGTGACCGGAAACTGATCAGCAACCAATGCAGACTGGAGAGTGTTGGTGTGATGTGAGCATACCTTGGGAAGCCCATGATTGCTCTCGCAGCTGCATTTTGCATGATCTGAAGTTTCCAAACACTCTTCAAAGGTAGCCCCATGTAGGGAGCATTACAGTAGTCGAACCTTGAAATGATGAGGGCATGAGTGACTGTGAGCATTGACTCCCAGTCCAGGTAGGGCCGCAACTGGTGCACCAGGTAAACCTGGGCATATCTGCTGGCACGTACGCCATTGCCCTAGCTCAGCTCCAACGTGCATGGGTGTGCTGGCCAGCTGATTTTTGGCTCACACAGAGGCTCTGGGAGGACATTTTTGGCTTCCAGAGAACCTCCGGGTGGTGGGAGAGGGCGTTTTTACCTTCCCCTCGCTCCAGCGAAGCCTTTGGAGCCTGGGGAGGGCAAAACACAATCCTAGTGGGCCCACCAGAAGTTGGGAAACCGGCCGTTTCCAGCCTCCAGAGATGGTGGGGAAAACTTTTTTCGCCTTCCCCAGGCATTGAATTATGGGTGTGGGCACAATAGCCCATAATGTAAAGCATCTTCTGTTTCATTCAACTATTCGCTGCTTGAATAGAATGAAGGGAAAGAAAATGCACCAAGAGTTATTATCATCTTTAAATCATTGTTGGTCTAAAACAGTGTTTCCCAATCTTGGCAAATTGAAGATATTTGGACTTCATCTCCCAGAATTCCCCAGCCAGCGAATGCTTGCCAAGTTTGGGAAACACTGGTCTAAAAGATGCTCTAACATCCTTTCTCCAATTTTGCCCCTCCTAAAACCATGTGTGCAGATACCTTAATGTCAAACAGCAGAATGGGCCCGGGGTCTGTTTTGTGGTCCCCGTCATGCAAGCATATTTGCTACGTATGGGGCAGAGGGAAAAGTAGAAATCATGTCAGCATAAACATCTGTGCCACTCTGGCCATTGCAGAGTGGAGGTCAGGCTAGAGCTTGAGGTTCTGTTTATTGGAAGGCCTGCAACCTCTCCTGTTTATGACCCTCGTGAGACCTAGGCATGGAAACAGGATTTGTAATGTAACACTAACAATAACACACGAGAGGCAGCTGTGACAGGGTCATTTTCATCCTACACACTGCAGCTGGCTTCCAAGAATGGGAACACAGAAAAGAAGAAACCAGGGATACACAAGGGAGGCCCATGGTGCATTCAGTGTCAGGTAGCACCTTAATGTTGTGTGAGTTGTCCAAGGCTCAATGGAAGAGGTGAGTTAGAAAGAAGAAGGAGGAGGAGGAGGGAGGAGGGGAGGAAGAGGAAGAGGAAGAAGAGGAAGTAGAAGTGGAAGTGGAAGAGGAAGAAGAGGAAGAGGAAGAGGAGGAGGAGGAGGAGGAGGAGGAAGAAGAAGAAGAAGAAGAAGAAGAAGAAGAAGAAGAAGAAGAAGAAGAAGAAGAAGAAGAAGAAGAAGAAGAAGAAGAAGAAGAAGAAGAAGAAGAAGAAGACTCCCCTGCTAGATTCTGTATTTTGGGGCACAGTCTGGAATCTTTCATATTCTGGGTTATTCAACACCTCCTAATCTAGCATACAACTTTGGGATGTCATGATGTCCTCCCATTGCCAGTGTAACAAATAACTAGGGTAATCTGACTCAGTTGTAAAGAATCTGTTCCTCTGCATGTAATACGTAACATTTAAATCAGGAACGTGTTCTTACTTGCAGTTAAATCGTAAATCAGTATTTGTTTGAGATTACAGGTAGCTCAGTTATTAACATTAAATGTGAGCAGTAATATTACAGTAGTGGTGGGGAGACACAAAAAGCAATTAGAATTCTGGACTGACAGTATTGAAATAATTGTAATATCCACTTTTAAAAAGGGAAGGGAGGGAGGGAGGGAAGGAAGGAAGGAAAGAAGGAAGGGTGGGAGGGAGGGAGGGAAGGAAGGGTGGGAGGGAGGGAGAGAGGGAGGGAAGGAATGATGGAAGGAGGCAAGGAGGGAGGGAGGGAAGGAAAGAAGGAAGGAAGGAAATGAGGGAGGGAGGGAGGAGGGAAGGAGGGAAAGAAAGAAAGAAAGAAAGAAGGAAGGAAGGAAATGAGGGAGGGAAAGAAGGGAGGGAAGGAGGGAGAGAAAGAGGGAAGAAGGCAGGACAGGTGGAGAGAGGGAGAGAAGGAGGGAGGGGGATTGCATTTCCAATTTTCATTTATATTTACTCAATCGTTCTCTAGAGAGATACTGTGTTCTACTTGTGTATGATGGATATGTTTAACGGTTTACTCCTTCAATCCTATACATCCCCACTTGGGAACCAATGGCAAATTTATAAATAAATAAAGTTTCTTGTTTGAAACACATCTGTTGCCTACAGGTGCAATCCAACTTCCTACGTGGGAATACACTTTGATTAAATTGGAGATGTTTGTTTCTGAGTGTACATCCGTATGCATTTCGGCTGTAAATATTGCTTGAATCCCCCCCGCCCTTGTTTCTTTTGATTGACTAAAAATAGTATCGCAAACTCCTACAATGATTAAAGAACCACACTTGAAACAACAGGGATGGAAGCCAGGTCACATGCTTTCCAGGCAACGTTCTTGGATTCACGTCTACAACCTCAGTTGATTTTCATTCTCTGTCCCATCCATTAAATATTTTGTATCATGCATGGATGCCGTTAGGGTTATGCATTAGCTTAAAAAAAGAGCATATCACAGGAGAAACCTTTGGTCTGTTTCATGAGGTTGCACTCCCTCTTGTGGATCTGAAATACAACACAGAAATAAAATATTCCAGGAAGGTACCAAGAGTTGGAGAAAGAACGTGGTTTTTCATCCTTTTATATCATGGACAGTCAAACTATGATTAGATGTTGGTAGTACATAACTGTCATCACCACTCACCATGGATCTTCTCTTTACAGTTGCTTGGAGTTCAACAATACTACCCAATCCTATTTTAAAGAAGTAGAAATATTCACTTACCCATATTTTTCAGAATATTAAGCATACTTCCCCTCCCAATTCCCAAAAGAGGGTGGAAATGTTGGTGCATCTTATACACTGAATACAGCCATTTTTTGCCTCCCGAAGCCTATTTTATTTTACTTTTTGTTTATTTTATTTATTTGTCATACAAATATAGTATTGTATTGTAGTATATTTAACATAATATAAGTATAAAGTAGAGGTAGAAAAGATAAAAAAAAGACATTTGGAAAGAAACGGTAGGCACAAAGGTGCAATTACGCACACCCCTTACAGACCTCTTAGAAAAGGGGAGAGGTCTATTGTAGATAATGTAAGGTTGGAGATTTTGGGATTGGGAGAAGAAACAACAGTCCGGTAGTCATTCCAAGCGTTGACCACTCTATTGCTGAAATCGTATTTTCTGCAGTCTAGTTAGGAGTGATTTACATTTAGTTTGTATCTATTGCATGCTCTTGTGTTGTTGTTAAAGATGAAGTAGTCACTAACAGGGAGTACATTGTGATGTATGATTTTATGAACAACAGTTAAATCAGTTTGGAGGCGCCGTAGCTGTAAATTTTCTAAACATAGTAATTAAAGTCTGGAGGAGTAAGGTAATTTGTTGCGTGAGGAGGAGTGGAGGACTCTTCTTGTGAAGTATTTCTGGACTCCTTCAATTGTATTAATGTCTATTATGCAGTGTGGATTCCATACAGATGAGCTGTATTCAAGAATTGGTCTGACAAATGTTTTGTATGTTCTGATTAGTAGATTGGTGCTTCTAGAGAAGAAGCTGTGTAGAATTAAGTTTGTGACTCTTAGTGCTTTTTTGGCAATGCTGTTGCACTTAGGTCATTGGAAATGAGCCTTATCCCCGCATCCCATTTTTGCGAAAATTGGCCTGTTTTTCCCAAAAATGGGGTGCACGGGAGGCATGCAGAATGCTCCTGGGGGCTGGAGAAAGACAGAACCACCCCCGTTTTGCAACAAATGGATGAAAAATGAGCTCTCTTTTTTTGCAAAAATTGGAGCATTTTTGCCTTTCCCCAGCCCCCAGGAGCTGTCTGTAGTCCTCCCAAATCCTCTGCCCACCCTGTTTTTTTGCAAAAAATTGTGAAAAATTGGGTGCACAAATGGTTTGGGAGGCTTACAGAGTGCTCCAGGGGCCTGGGGGAACAAAAACCTTTTTTCTTCGGGTGTAATTTTTTAATATTTTTTTCTTCCACATCATATAATACAAAAAGTCACATACATTCTCTTTTGTTATAATAAAATAGTTTTTGTAAATTTGTAAATTGGTTAAAGGAAATCATGAAGGAGGAAATAGAGTACTCACCGGAGGGGATGCTCCTCGGAATTTGGAAAAAATCTTACTCGAAACAAACCCTTTTTTTAGTGACTCACATAAATACAGCTACAAGAATTGCAATTGCGCAAACATGGAAGAACAAACAGACCCCCAATATAAATTTAATAATAGAAAAAATATATACATGTGCAGAAATGGATAAATTGACAAACCTACTTAAGGGAAACAGAATCGACGAAACTAAAAGCATGTGGAACAATTGGCACGAGTGGATTCAAAGGAAAAGATTTGTATAACCTTATACAAAATAGCAGTACAAACCTTAAAAAAAAATGAAAATACCATTTGAATGTTTTTACCCTGTTTTGCATTGCATAGTATTAAGTTAATATTATCCATATAACAACTGTAACCGGTAAAAAAGTTGGATAAGACCTGTAAACTGTATAAACAAATTGTGATATATGTATCTATAAAACAATAAAAAGATTTGCAAAAAAAAAAAATAGTTTTTGACTAGTACATCTTGTATAATCAAATTATACATTCTTAAATCCCATCTATTTAATTTCGTTTATCACCACACACCCCTTATCCCTTTCTTTCTAATTTCGTCATCCAGATAAATCTCAATTAATGTCTAATTAAAGTCCATCATTAACATTCCTTAAACTATTTGTAAAATCTAAATCCTTCGGATCTTATACTCTTAATGTCAAAGTCGTAGTGCCTTCTTCCCTCTAGTAAAAATCTCAAAACAAACTAAAAACCCTTACATCTAAATTTTATCAATATAAAAATTATATGCTTTATCAATTTTAAAAGAAAACAAATAAATACATTTAGATTCATTAATTATTATCATGCCATTATTATATTTCATCAAGCCCCTCTTGATAAGCTGAAGTTAAGCAATAAAAACAAATACTTTGATTTACAAATCTATAAACCCCATTTAACCCCATTTTTGTTTTGAAAAAACTTTTTTTCTTAGTTACCTCTTTGAAATCTTGGTGCGTCCAAAAATATGATAAATGGGTTTAATGAGCATGAAGCATACTGATGGTTGATATTAAAATTCCAACTCCTCTGCCAGTTTGGTTCAAGGAGAAACAATAGTAGAGGATCATTGACACTTTGAGTAGGTAAAACCGAGACAAAAGAAAATGTGATTTAATTTATTTTATATCTAAATGCAATTTCATTTTAATGAAGTGACTCAGTTAATATGACTTTAATAATATTAAAGCCTGATGTATTCATTTCTCTCTCTTTTCATTTTAATAACGCAGCTTGATACCAGCACCTAACTGACCTCAGAAAGCAACAGGGATTGGCCCTAGTTAGAATTTGGACTAGAAATCAGAAAGAAAACATTAAAAAATGAGAGAGACATAATTTAGTCTAAACTGAGAAGTTGGGGAGGGGGGAGAGTTTACAGAAAAAAAAGAAAACCATTTCGAAAATTCAGTTACTAGGAGTCAAGCTTAGCTAGAGGGAGATGTTGTCCTTTAAAATAATAATAATAATAATAATAATAATAATAATAATAATAATAATAATAATAATAATAATTTGGGAGACCAGCCATGCATGAAGGACTCAGGTTAAGTACCTGAGGGTTACCAAATAACTGGTATAAGCATTTATCGAAGTACAACAGTAAGACTACACTTGGAGTACCAAGTCTCCTTCTGGTTACCATGGTACAAAAAGATGCTGCAGTTGGAAGGGAATTTATAGATCATCTAGTCCAATCCCCCACTCAAGCAGGAGACCCTGCACCATTTCTGACAAATGGTAGTCCAGTCTCTTCTTGAAAGCTTCCACTCATGAAACTCCTACAACTTATGAAGGCAAAGTCTCTTCCATTGGTTGATTGTTCTCACTGGCAGAAAATGTCTCCTTATTTTGAGGTTGAATCTCTCCTTGATTAACTTCCTTGTCTGGCCTTTCGATACTATGGAAAATAACTCGACCCCCTTCCTCTCTGTGGTAGCCACTCAAATATTGGAACCCTACTATCATGTCTCCCCTGGTCTTTCTCTTCACTAGACTAACCACGTCCAGTTTCCATAACCGTTCTTCAGTCCCCCTAATCATCTTGGTTGCTCTTCCTCTGAACTTTTTGTAATCTCAACATCTTTTTATAGTGTGGTATAGAAAGAGTGTAGAGAAGAACAACAAAGATGATAGGCAGTCTGGAGACTAAACCATGCAATGAACAGTTGTAAAAATTATGTTTAGTCTAATGAAGAAGATGACTAGAGCAATCTTCTGGTACTTGGGGGGTTGTCATGGAGAGGAAGGGGTGGACCTATTCTCCAAAGCCCCTGAAGGCAGGACAAAAAGTAATGGGTGCAAAAGTTTTAAAGATCCACCCTAGAATTAAGGAGAAAGTTTCTGTTACTGAGAACAATTGATCGGTGGAGTGGCTTGCCTCCAGGTGTGGGTAATCCATCCCTGGAGAATTTCAAGATGAAATTGGGCAACCATTTGTCTGGAATGATATAGGACCATGAGGGTGAACCTATGGCACGTGGCAAGTACATAGTATTACATATATTATCTCCAAGATATTACACAGTAATTATAATACAGTCCATAATACATCTCTTCTTCGTACATAGCAAGGGCCGCCACAGAGAAGGCTCTTCCCCTAGGTCCCCCCAGATGACATTGTTTAGTCGACGGGACCCAGAGAAGGCCAACTCTGTGGGACCTTATCGGCCACTGGGATTCATGCGGCAGAAGGTGGTCCTGTAGGTATTCTAGTCCGATGCCATGTAGGGCTTTATAGGTCATTATCAACACTTTGAATTGTGACCTGAAACTGATCGGCAGCTGCTGAGTGTTGATGAGATATGGGTGTACCCAGGGAGGCCCATGATAGCTCACACGGCCGCATTCTGCACGATCTGAAGTTTCCGAACACTTTTCAAAGGTAGCCCCATGTAGAGAGTGTTGTAGTAGTCGAACCTCGAGGTGATGAGGGCATGAGTGACTGTGAGCAATGACTCCCTGTCCAAATAGGGCCGCAACTGGTGCACCAGGCAAACCTGGGCAAACTCCCCCCTCGCCACAGCTGAAAGATGATGTTCTAATCTTAGCTGTGGATCAAGTAGGATGTCCAAATTGTGGACTCTCTCCGAGGGGGTCAATAATCCCTTCCCCCAGGGTAATGGATGGATAGATGGAATTGTCCTTGGGAGGCAAAACCCACAGCCACTCCATCTTGTTAGGGTTGAGTTTGAGCCTGTTGACAGCTATCCAATATGCTGGCTCAAACCCTATTCCAATATGCTGGCTCTGTTAAAAAGTGCTATTACTAACATGTTGTAAGCCACCCTGAGTCTAAGGAGAAGGGCAGCATAAAAAAATTGAATGAATGAATGAATGAATGAATGAGATTAACTAAGACTCTTTCATAGGATATATAAGACATTTATCTTACCCTACGAAAATAGACTATCTATCCTGGGTATTGAAAGCTTAGAACTGTGGCGCCTAAAACACAATTTAAGTATTGCCCACAAGCATAGTTCCCTCTAAGCTGAGCAGTGAGCAATCGCTCACTTAAAAATCATCATCAACTCAGAGTTTTCCAAACCTGCCCAGAAGCTGAGAGGGAAAGAGTGAGAGGTAAGGAGAGAGAGAGGAAGAGAGGAAGAAAGAGAAACAGATAGAAAAAAGAGAGGAAGGAAAAGAGAAAGAAAAAGAATGGGAGTAAGGAAAAGAGAAAGAAAATCAAAATCTAGTTTGAAACTAGCTCAACTATTTAAGTGGCATTTTGATATTGATAGAGTTGCCCTATTATGAGCTCACTGTTATAGACACACAGTACAGTATTTTATTTTGAAATTCTCTGAGGCAAAACAGGGTGGGTTTTTTATTTGTTTGTTTGTTTGTTTGTTTGTTTGTTTATTCATTCATTCATTCATTCATTCATTCATTTATTTATTATTTCTGTGCCGCCCAGTCCCGTAGGGACTGCCGCTCAGACACTATACTTTTCCGCTCACCCACCCCCCAAAAAATTAGAAGGAACACTGCCCACAAGATCATATGCTGCAACATCCTTCCGGTCAACGACTTCTTCAGCTTCAACCGCAACAACACAAGAGCACACAACAGATTCAAACTTAATATTAACCGCTCCAAACTTGACTGTAAAAAATATGACTTTTAACAATCGAGTTGTCGAAGCGTGGAACTCATTACCGGACTCAATTGTGTCAACCCCTAACCCCCAACACTTCTCCCTTAGACTCTCCACGATTGACCTCTCCAGGTTCCTAAGAGGCCAGTAAGGGGCGTATATAAGTGCACTGATGTGCCTATCGTCCCCTGTCCAATTGTCTTTCCTTATCTCATATATCATATATATTCTCTCCTTATCTCTATATATATACTCTGTGTGTGTGTGTGTGTGTGTGTGTGTGTGTATATATATATGTATATATAAATATATCATACATATTCTCTCCTTCTCTCTTATATCATATATACTCTCTCCCTCCCATCTACTTCTCTTCTTTTTACTTTCTATCGTTATATATATTACTTAACGTCTATTCTCTTCCATATGTATTGTATATTGGACAAAGAATAAATAAAAAAATAATAAATAAATAAATAAATAAAAACATCCACTGTGATGCAGCAGCAAAAGTGAAAAAACAAACCTTCAAACTCAAATTGCAGAGTTCAAATCCATAATTGAAAGCAGCTCAAATTCAACGGCTGTGTATGATTGACAAATAATTTGGCAGAGGGGTTTTGTCCCTTGCACGGATGTGAACATAGCACCTCTCTGGTGTTCAGCAGCTGGTCTTTTTTTTCCAGGCTTCGAGTGCAAATGCTTCATTTCTCAGACGACCGCTGCCTTATCTGATGGCCATTTCCTACAGAATATTTGCATTTCATTCAATAGGCCAGGGATGAAAACCAGAATAGCAAATCTTGGTCCCAGTAAGCAAAAATAAAACAAAAGCCCACCCAGATAGCACTATGTAAACAAATGAAATGCTGAGATAACCTTAATACAGTGGAAATTGCTTCCTTGTTCCTATGGCCAGAGACATACGCTTGAGTTAATAGTGTTGAGCGAACCCAACAAAGTTCAGCACGAACCGGAACTTTTGCCAAACTTTTGGGTTCGGCACTCGGGAAAGTGCCAGGAAGTGCCGCCGCCCAGCTGTCACCTTACAGAACAGTTGGGGTACTTCCTTCGTTCTCCCGAACCTGAATCCGAACCCAAACTTTTGCCAAACTTCCGGGTTCGGCGTTCGGGAGACCGCCGAGAAGCGCCCCGGCTGTTTCTGAAGGTGACAGCTGGGCAGCGGCACTTCCTGATGCTCTCCCGAACCTGAACTTTTGCCGAACTTTTGAAAAAATTTGGGTTCGGTTTCGGTATGCCGAACCGTGCAAAGTTCGGTACGAACCCAAACTTTGCAGGTTCGGTTCGCCCAACACTAATCGTTAATGGAAGCCATAAGGTGTTATTGCTCAGTTAAGATGTAACGTAATCGGTCATTCATTCCCTAGTCCAGTGATGGTAAACCTCTTTTCCCTCGGATGCCAAAAGAGCATGCACACACATTATCGTACATGTGCGAGTGCCCACACTCATAATTCAATGCCTGTGGAAGGAAAAAATAGCTTCCCCTATTCCCCGGAGGCCTTCTGGAGGCCAGAAATTGCCTGTTTCCCAACTTCTGGTGGGCCCAGTAGGTTCGTGTTTCGCCTTCCCCAGGCTCCAAAGGCTTTCCTGGAGCCGAGACAGGATAAAAGTGTCCTCCCCCACCACTCCTGAAGGTTCCTGGAAGCCAAAACGGCCCTCCCAGAGCCTCTGGGTGAGCCAAAACTCAGCTGGCCGGCACACACATATATGTTGAAGCTGAGTTATGGCAATGGCTCACATGCCAGCAGATATCTGAAGTTAGTTGGGGGAAAGATCAAAGGCAACATGAGAAAATATTATTTTACTGAAAGAGTAGTAGATCCTTGGAACAAACTTCCAGCAGACGTGGTTGGTAAATCCACAGTAACTGAATTTAAACATGCCTGGGATAAACATATATCCATTGTAAGATAAAATACAGGAAATAGTATAAGGGTAGACTAGATGGACCATGAGGTCTTTTTCTGCCGTCAGTCTTCTATGTTTCTATGTTTCTAGATATGGCTCCGCGTGCCACTTGTAACACCCATGCCATAGGTTCGCCATCACTGCCCTAGTCTCTTCCCGTCTTGACTATTGCAACACGCTCTGCATGGGACTCCCCCTGAAGAGCATCCCAAAGCTCCAGTTGGTGCAAAATGCAATGGACCACAGGAGATGTAAAACAGCTGTCAGCCTTGATCGCTTCAAGGCAGGATTAGACAGATTCATGGATGCCAAGTGTATCGGTGGTTATTGAAACGGATGTCCATGTTCCGCCTCTATGTTTGTTGAGGCAGGCAGGATTCCCTTGAGTACCACTTGTTGGGGGTCAAGGGAAAGGGAGGGTCTTGCCTTCTTTTCTGCTCAAGATCCCCATGGACAATTGGTGGGCCACTGTGTGACACTGAATGCTGGACTCGATGGGCTTTGGCCTGATTCAGCATGGCTCTTCTTATGTTCTTATGTGGACACCAAGGTCTGCACATGTTTCTCACCTGTCCTGCGGGAATTTCCTGGGTTGCCAATTTGCTTCTGGGTACAATTTAAGGTGCTGGTTGTCATTTTTAAAGCCCTTCATAGCTTGAGATAAGGTTATCTGAGTGACTGTCTCTTCCCAGTCACATCTACCCCGCCTACTAGAGTGGGAAGACAAGGAATGTTGCAGGTCCCATTCCCTAAGGAGATATTATCTGGTGGGCTCTGTTGTGGCTCCTTCTTTCTGGAACTTCATTCCCATGGATATTCAGATAAACCTCTCCCAGTGGGCCTGGGAAACCCAGAGTGGAATGGAGCCCATTTAAATGGCTTGTATAAATATATGTTGTCATTGGTTGGTGGGTATCACACTGCTCAAAAAAATAAAGGAAACACTTAAACAACACAATATAACTTCAAGTAAACTTCTGTGAAATCAAACTGTCCACTTAGGAAGTAATACCGATTGACAATCAATTTCACATTCAATTGTGTACAGAACAAAGTATTCAATGAGAATATTTCATTCATTCAGATCTAGGATGTGTTATTTGAGCATTCCCTTTATTTTTTTTGAGCAGTATATATTACTAATTTATTATTTTAATTGTTTTTTTTTTATTTTCTTTTATTATTTTTATTTTTATGTTTTTACATTCATGTAAACCACCTTCAGTCTCCATGGGTGAGTAGGCAGCAATATAAAGTCTCATAAACAAACAAACACCAAAAGGTTTTACTACATGTATTCAACTAACTCCCCCCAATTATTTAAGAAGCTACAATAGAAGAATATTCCATTTTTATAAGTTACCAGTAGCTACTGTATTTTCCACCCTGGACTTATATTCGAGTCAATAAGTTTTCCCAGTTTTTGTGGCAAAAGTAGGTGCCTCGGCTTATAATCGGGTCGACTTATACTCAAGTATATATGGCTATTGTTGTGAGTCAGCCTGAGGCTCCTCAGGGACCGGCTGGAGCTCTGCCAGATCCATGCCCAGAGGAGGAGGACAGTGACCAGGAGGGGGAGGACCAGGCAGACGGGGGAGAGGAACGTCAGGAAGAGGAGGAGGTAGAGCAGCCTGAGACCCCCGGGGGGGGGGGGCTCTCCCCAGCTAGTAGCCTGGATTCATTGGATGAAGACAGTATAGACATCCTAAGATAAAATACAGGAAATAGTATAAGGGCAGACTAGATGGACCATGAGGTCTTTTTCTGCTATCAATCTTCTACGTTTCTATGTTTCTAAGAATGAGAAGATAAAACAAAATGATGAGAGAGAGGGGGGAAGGGAGGAAGGGAGAGAGAAGGAGAGAAAGAGAGAAAGAGACAGATAGATAGATAGATAGATAGATAGATAGATAGATAGATAGATAGATAGATAAATAGATAAATAGATAAATAGATAAATAAATATTTTGAACCCAAGCTGCTAATTAATTTCCACATTCAGAAGTTCTAGATAAAACAAACATATGTATGTATAATTTAAATGGCCAATTGGTTTCAGAATAAGAAAATAATAGAGTTGGAAGGGACCTTGTCCAACCTCCCAGATGGCCCAGATTGGACCCCTGCCTCTGGCCCCAAGCCTTCTCCTGACTCCAGGCTTGGCCCATGTCCCTCCCCAGCCTCCTCGCTGTCCGACTCTGCTGCCAGTTCCACAGGCCGCTGGTGGACCACAACACTTTGATTATGAAGCCTCCATGAAAACAGACTTCCAACCCTCCCTTAAACAACATCCTTCCTAGCAATGGGCCGAAGACCAATCAAGGTGAGAAAGAGGAAGCAATAAAAAGGAGGAAGTTGAATGAGTTGGGCAAATCCACATTGTCTCATTCAGGGGTGGATTCCGCTTACTACCGCTACCAGTATAATATACAGTGGTACCTTGTCTTACGAACGCCTCTACTAACAAACTTTTCGAGATACGAACCTGGTGTTTAAGATTTTTTTGCCTTGTCTTCTGAACTAATTTCACCTTACAAACCCGAGCTGCTGCCGCTGGGAATCCCCACCTCTGGACTTCCATTGCCAGCTGAAGCGCCCGTTCTTCCATTGCTGGGACTCCCCCGAGCCTCCCCTCACTGGGAAACCCCACCTCTGGACTTCCATTGCCAGCTGAAGCGCCCGTTCTTGCGTTGCTGGGATTTCCCTGAGCCTCCCCTCACTGGGAAACCCCACCTCTGGACTTCCATTGCCAGCTGAAGTGCCCATTCTTGCGTTGCTAGGATTTCCCTGAGCCTCCCCTCATTGGGAAACCCCACCTCTGGACTTCCATTGCCAGCTGAAGCGCCCATTCTTGCGTTGCTAGAATTTCCCTGAGCCTCCCCTCGCTGGGATTCAAAGCAGCACCAGCAAAAATGAAGGGAATTCCAAGGAAAAAACCTTCATGGCCAGAAGATTTCCCCACACTTTCTTTGCCGTTCCACTCCCTCCAATTCCGGCGCCCGGCTCCACTGCACAGCTTTGGAAAAGACTGCACGGAGATTTGTTTTTGGGTACACGACCATGTGGCCGCGTTCCTTCGAGGGAACATTGTGCATGAGTGATCACACCCATAACTCAATGCCTGGGATGGTGAAAACAGACTACCCTGTTCCCGGTAGGTCCTCTGGAGCCAGGAAATGGCCTGTTTTCCAACTTCTGGTGGACATAGTAGGCTCTTGTCTTGCTCTCCCAGGCTTCAAAGGCTTCCCTGGAGCCAGAGTAGGGTAAAAATACCCTCCCCTATTCCCCCAGACCCTCTGTGTGAGCCAAAAATCAGCTGGCCAACACACACATGCACATTGGAGCTGAGCTAGGGCAACAGCTCGCATGCCAGCAGATAAGGCTCCATGTGCCACCTCTGGCACCCGTGCCATCGGTTCGCCATCACTGTTCTATATTCTACCCTTGGTTATAACCAATAGAGATCTCTTGAATGTTGTGATTCAGTCTGAGGCTCCTCAGGGACCGGCTGGAGCTCTGCCGGATCCATGCCTAGAGGAGGAGGACAGTGACCAGGAGGGGGAGGACCAGGCAGACGGGGGAGAGGAACGACAGGAAGAGGAGGAGGGAGAGCAGCCTGAGACCCTGGGGGGGGGGCTCTCCCCAGCTAGTAGCCTGGATTCATTGGATGAAGACGCACAGGCTATAATAGACATGAGGCAGAGACGTGCAGCTCAACAAAGGGGCCAATTAGAAAGGTATTTCCATCCCTGAATTGGCAACAGCTGGGTTTGGGTGTGGTTCTCCTCAGCAGGGTTGAAAAGGCAGGCCCGCCCTTACAGTCTTGTGGAGAGTTATCAACTGGGAGTCCTGTGACCTTGCTTCGATTCTTGGCCTCTCTGATCTTGGCTTGTGGCCTAGAAGGCTGAAAGACTTGGGGGAGGCGTGGGTTTTATTATCTCCAGTGTTGTTTTTGCCAGCAAGAATCCTGTTTTATTGCCTGGCCTTCGTGAAACCTCTGTGAAGCTTCATCGTGTTCCTGTCTGTAAGAACAGTTTTTGTTACCTGTGTTTGCTTTCCAGTATATAAACTGCCTTCGCTTTTTACCAGTGTGTCTGATACTCTTTTTGGTTGGTGTTGGCGTCTGGGGGGGGACCCAGACAGAACATTGAAGAAGACAAAGAGACAAAGGATGGAGGTTTGATTTTGATATCCTTTTCCGGAAGAAATGGATGTAATTATAATGTTCTGCAGGATTCAGAAATAGAAAGGTTGAATGGCCCTCGGGGCTATCAGCATGGGAAATGATTGAAAATGCAGAAAGAGATTCAATTCAAATACTGCACATACTTATATATGTGAGAAATATTTGCTCACACCCTCATTCTGTACATATGTGTGTTTGCATTTGTGTACGTACATAGAGACACAGAGCCCTGATGGAGCAAATGTTTAGTATAATTGTACCGTCCTGTTCCTCTTTTTTCAAATGAATATCTCTTGATCGCATGGCACTTGACATCTTAGTTAGCAGATGTTTCTCACTAAACAATTTCGAGGAACGGACTGAGTTCCAGGAATTGTGTGATGAGTGGTGAAATCTGACATGCACATTAACTCCAGATTGCCAGATGCATCTTCCAGAAGTCAGGGAGTACTCCAAAGGATTCAACTGAAGAGGTTGGAAGGAGGCACTACCTCCCAATCTTCGTAGTAGAAAATGGAATCGTAACAAACCTTCCATTGTTGAGGAGCCTTTAAACCAAAGAGGAACAAGGAATATAATTGGATGGTGGTTCCACATTCTTGTTCCTGCAACCTGAATTTTAGGAGAACAGATTCCACTAAACAGGAAGGTTGCAGTTGGTGGTGGTTATCGTAGGGAAATGACACTGGATATGGTTGATTGATTTGATTTGATTTGATTTATTGGATTTGTATGCTGCCCCTCTCCGGAGACTCGGGGCTGCTAACAACAATAATAGAACAGTATACACAATAATCCAATAGCAAAAACAATTAAAAAACCCATTAAAGTAAAAACCAAACATACATTCAGACATACCATGCATAAAATTGTAAAGGCCTAGGGGGAAAGAGTATCTCAGTTCCCCCATGCCTGACGGCAGAGGTGGGTTTTAAGTAGCTTACGAAAGGCAAGGAGGGTGGGGGAAATTCTAATCTCTGGGGGGAGTTGGTTCCAGAGGGCCGGGGCCACCACAGAGAAGGCTCTTCCCCTGGGTCCCGCCAAGCGACATTGTTTAGTTGACGGGACCCGGAGAAGGCCCACTCTGTGGGACCTAACTGGTTGCTGGGATTCATGCAGCAGAAGGCGGTCCCTGAGATAATCTGGTCCGGTGCCATGAAGGGCTTTATAGGTCATAACCAACACTGAATTGTCATCGGAAACTGATCGGCAACCAATGCAGACTGCGGAGTGTTGGTGTAACATGGGCATGTTTGAGAAAGCCCATGACTGCTCTCGCAGCTGCATTCTGCACGATCTGAAGTTTCCGAACACTTTTCAAAGGTAGCCCCATGTAGAGAGTGTTACAGTAGTCGAGCCTCGAGGTGATGAGGGCATGATTGTTAGGACCACTGTGGTTTCCCTTTAAAGAACACAATTGCTTACTTACTTATTTACTTACTTACTGTATTTTTGGGAGTATAAGACACACCTTTTTACCCCCCAAAAGAGGGCGAAAACTTGGGTGCATCTTATACATCGAATGTAGCCGCACCCACTCAGCCACTTCCACCCCTTGGCTTCTGCCTCCCAGCAATTTACTTCCTTGAAGCAAACAGTGCAGAACCTATTAAGACAAGCAACTGATTATCAACTTCCCAACCCTCAGCTGAGTAAGGCAGTCTGGCTGTCCACTTGCTAAAATGAAAGTAAAACTAAAGCTGCAAATTGGGAGGGAGAGGCAAAATTTTATTTTCCTGTGCTAATCAACTGCTGAATCTGGATGCGAGGAAGTAAGCCAAATCACTACAAATGTCTGTAGAGTGTTCAAATTATTAGACTTAAAAGACTGCTTTTAAAAGACTGCTTCATTATTGTTCTAGACCAGTGTTTCCCAACCTTGGCAACTTGAAGATATCTGGACTTCAACTCCCAGAATTCCCCAGCGAATGCTGGCTGGGGAATTCTGGGAGTTGAAGTCCAGATATCTTCAAGTTGCCAAGGTTGGGAAACACTGGTCTAGACAACTTAACAAAATGAAGAAGCTTTTAAAAATAAATGCTTGATCTGAAGAGGGCCACTGCTGTTTTATCCCCTTTTAAATAGCAGAGAATGATGTATACTTCCAGAAAGCCAACTTTAACAGATCTGTAAAAGTATAATCTGAAATGTAACAGTGTCCTGTTTAGTATTAAGATAAAGCAGCTGACTTCAATCCTGATTTACTCAAGTTTGGAGGAGATCTATTTAAAACGTATTTCATAAGTTAAAATCATTATTACTATCTAAATAGATCAGTAAATAACAATTGGGGGTTACTCAATCATTAATTGTAAAATCTTTCTTCTACATGATATTTATCTTGCATAAGGAGAAACCATACTCTTAAAAAAAGGTAAATCTATTCATATTAATTAGGTAGAACAAATTATTAATGACAAAATTCATACTATTATATTATCCTAACCTTTGTATTGTTTTAAACAAGTCAGCATTAACAATCCTCTTCGGTAGGATAAGTTTAGTTAGAAGAAAAAGTTTAATTACACAGAGCTATCCCCACTTTAAGCAACGTTTTCTTACAAAATAACCTATCCTGTTCATCAAATTTACATAGGTAACTTACATTTTACTTGTACATTTTATTTACTTGTAAAATATTGTTGCTGGCTTGATCAGAAGAGAAAGCCATGTTTCCCTCCTTCTGAAAGTCTCTTCAACCCTCCCGCCCCTTCCCCCAGTGCTTCCTGTAGAGGAGGAGCTGTGATTGGTACAGCCTGCTGCCAATCAGATAGCTCTCTCAGTGCCTCCTTTCTGTGTAGAGAAGGAGCTGTGATTGGTTCAGCCTGCTGCCAATCGTGTTGCCAGCCATCTGTCTTTCACATCGGAACTGTGGAGCTTTGGGACAGTTTTCAGGTCAGTGAAAGTCAGTGACTCTACTAGAAGTTGAGGTTGGATTTTTCAGCACATTTTTGTGCTGAAAATATCGCCTTATACTCGAGTATGTCTATCCCATGTTTCAGTGACTGTGGATTTACCAACCACGTCTGCTGGAAGTTTGTTCCAAGGATCTACTACTCTTTCAGTAAAATAATATTTTCTCACGTTGCTTATGATCTTTCCCCCAACTAACCTCAGATTGTGCCCCCTTGTTCTTGTGTTCACTTTCCTATTAAAAACACTTCCCTCCTGGAGCTTATTTAACCCTTTAACATATTTAAATGTTTCGATCATGCCCCCCCCTTTCCCTTCTGTCCTCCAGACTATACAGGTTGAGTTCATTAAGTCTTTCCTGATAAGTTTTATGCTTAAAATTTCTTGTTTACATTTTTCAATATTCAATTCTATAATTTATTTCCAGCTCTGACTAAAGTGGCATCTAACTATAAGACAATAAATAAGCAAGTACCTAAATAAATTAGCCTAAATCCAGTGCTGATGACTACCAAAGGAGGAGTCTCACCACTCAAACCCCAATGAACCAGAAACGGAAACTTCAAAGGAACCAACTCCGTTTCCCATCCTGCCCTCTGGGTGTGAGTGGATGGCTGGCTCCCAAGGGAGGCTAAAAGTGCTGATAGATTGGTAATGTGTCAACCAAGGGGGAACATCTGCCATCAGAGTCACCAGGACAAAAGGTTGTGTTGGTGAAACTACAGATGATGATGATGATGATGATGATGATGATGATAATAGGAGGAGGGAGGAGGAAGAAGAAGAAGGAAGAAGAAGGAGGAGGAGGAGAAAGAAGAAGAAGAAGGAAGAAGGAGAGAAGAAGGAGAGGAGGAGGAGAGGAAGAGGAGGGGGAAGAAGAAGAAGAAGAAAAAGAGAAGAAGGAGAGGAGGAGGAGAGGAAGAGGAAGGGGAAGAAGAAGAAGAAGAAGAAAAAGAAGAGAAGAAGAGAAGGAGGAGGAGGAAGAAGAAAAAATGAAGAAGAAAAAGAAGAGGAAGAAGAGGAGGAGGAAGAAAAAGAAGAAGAAAAAGAAGAAGGAGAAAAAGACGAGAAGACGAGGAGGAGGAGGAGGAGAGGAAGAGGAGGGGGAAGAAGAAGAAGAAGAAGAGAAGAAGAGGAGGAAGAGGAGGAGAGGAAGAGGAGGGGGAAGAAGAAGAAAAAGGAGAGAAGGAGAGAGGAAGAGGAGGAGGAGGAAGAAGAAAAAATGAAGAAGAAAAAGAAGAGAAGAAGAAGAGGAGGAGGAAGAAAAAGAAAAAGAAGAAGGAGAAAAAGACGAGAAGACGAGGAGGAGGAGGAGAGGAAGAGGAGGGGGAAGAAGAAGAAGAAGAAGAAGAGGAGGAGGAGGAGGAGGAGGAGAGGAAGAGGAGGGGGAAGAAGAAGAAAAAGAAGAGAAGAAGAGAAGGAGAGGAAGAGGAGGAGGAGGAAGAAAAAATGAAGAAGAAAAAGAAGAGAAGAAGAAGAGGAGGAGGAAGAAGAAGAAAAAGAAGAAGGAGAAAAAGAAGAGAAGACGAGGAGGAGGAGAGGAAGAGGAGGGGGAAGAAGAAGAAGAAGAAGAAACAGCAGCATACCATAACATCTATGGGTGTTCTCCTTGGGGGCCTTTGGCCTTTCAAATGTGGTCCCTTTAAAATGTCCCAACTGATGACAAATATTCAGAGTAATGCAGAGCAACAGTTCTCCCTTCCTTCTTCCATTGCCCCCTCCCGCTGTTCCACTGATGTTTTGAGAGACTTCCCTCTAGCAGCTGTTTCCGATTACCCGTAGGGGATGACAAGGTGCAGGCTTAGAGAACAGCCTCCTTTGGCAGGTAATTTTGACAAGGCCCAGAGAGTTAGAGTGGGGTGACTCTGATGGGTTTCCGGTCCTGTTATCAGACCCCTTTATTCCTTCCAGCCCAGACAGATCCTCTGCCATGTCTAGCTCAAGTCCATTTCTCAGACACACTGGAGAGAGAGAGGAGGTAGGAGCAGGGAGATAGCTCTGTCTGGGCCATTTCTTCAGGTGAGCGTGGGTGGGGGATAAATTGCAGAAGGGCTCTTTCTCCCCTACTTCTTCTCTTCATCCCATTTGTGTAGGAGTTTAAGAGATGCAGGAAGCTTTTTTTTAAAAAAAAATGTTGGCAAAATAAAGCCCATCGTGATTCCAGGTTGGCCAATGCTTTACCGACAAAAATAGGAGTGCGTTTGGGACTTTCCTGTCTTCCAAGACAATAACCGTTGCCTGTTCCCACCCACACCTTCTGTTCCTATACAGGATCTGCCTTGCTGGCTTAAATTATTCTTGCAAGTTGCAAGCAACCATGAGTTATGTTTGTTTGGGTTTGAGGAGAGATTTGTTTGAAAGAAACAAAACCACAGTTTCCCACGAAAGATTATCGATACTAATTTGACCTCAGCATTAGCAGCAGGAAAAAGGACTTCTCAGACCAATGCCATCATAAGAGGGGTGTGTGGGTTGTATGTATATGTGTAGATTTTATGCACACATGTGTGGGTGTGTATATCTTATGCACACACAAACACACATACACACATTCAATTTTTGGAGAAACTTGATTGTCCCTCACTGAGAACTATCAGAACTACTTCTTTCATCTGTTTGTCTTTTTTTTCAGTGTATATATATATTATTTTTTCCTTCATACACTTTAGTACAATGTCAAATATCTTCTATTTCCAGTACAATAAAATGCAGCATTTTGTTAGTAACTCTTGTATACTCCCCCCCAAAAATCATAATACAAAATTATTTCTCTATAAATCTTTTGTCCCTTATTGCAAAAGAAAAATATTATCTAACCTTGTCGTCCAGCATTCTTGTCGTCCAGCGTATTTTTCCCCAAATGTGTAGTTTATATATTTCTTGAATCTATATAGTTTGCATTCCTTTACTTTTTCCCCTCTGTGAAAATTTGAAATACCTTTTAGGCTGTTTGGGAAGGGTTAACCTTTTTTTAAAAAAATGGGTTCTTTATGGTGATTCCAAAAGAAAACAGAGATTACCATCTCATCCAGCTTGGAGTATTGAATTCCAGGTGAACCATCAGAAATTGAGCTTTTTACACTGAACTCTCTTTGTGTGGCTTGCCTTGACCTGCTGGCGATCTGAAGAATTTTCATATGCATTCAGCAATGTGGGAATTTTGCTGAGTATCAGATTTAATCAAGGAACGTCTTTAAAAGATTCCCCTCCCGTGCCCCACAAGGTGAGATCTTACCCAATACTTGATAAACAATCCAAGGGAAAAAGATGAAAGCTCCAAAATTAAACTGCACACGCAGGAGACGTATATCTGCAAAACCGTTACTCTAAGGCAGTGTTTTTCAACCAGTGTGCCGTGGCACACTAGTGTGCCGCGAGACATGGTCAGGTGTGCCGCAAAGCTCAGCAAGAGAGAGAGAAAGAGAGAGAGAGAAAGAAAGAAAGACACAGAGAGAAAGAAAGCAAGAGAGAGAGAGAGAGAAAGAGAGAGAAAGAAAGAGAGAGAGAGAAAGAAAGCAAGAGAGAAAGAGAGAGAAAGAAAGCAAGAGAGAGAAAGAAAGAGAGAGAGAGAGAGAAAGAGAGGCAGGGAAGGAGGGAGAGATAGAAAGAGAGCAAAAAGGAGAGGAAGGAAGGAAGAAAGAAAGAGGGATGGACAGAGAGGGGAAGGAAGGAAGAGAGAAAGAGGGAGAGAAATAGAGTGAAAGGGAGGAAGAGAGAGATATAAATTTTTTGTCCAAATTTTTTTAGCCCCCTCACTCCCCCCCCGCTCAATGTGCCCCATAATTTTGTTTATGTAAAAAATGTGCCGCAGCTCAAAAAAGGTTGAAAATCACTGCTCTAAGGTAAAAGTAAAGGTTCCTCTGCACACTCATGCTAGTCATTTCCAGCTCTAAGGATGTGTTGTGGCCCATTTTCCTCCTGTGTAATTAGTAATGGATCCAGAGGACTCAGAGACAGTGGTGGCACAGTACAAGAGACCTTTTTCCTGGCACCTGAGACTGACAGTGAAGAGGACGTGGTGTCAGAGGTTGAAGAGCAACCAGGGCCTTTGCACTTCTTGAGATGAGTAACTCAGGAGAAGATGAGGAGCATCTTCTTGATGCCAGGTTTTGCAGGGCCTATAGGAGGCAAGAGTGGTTACTCAGGTGGAGGGTTCCTCATGAGGAGCATTCCAGGCTACTTGGACATCCCCTCAGGCTATTTAAGGAGGAATCACATGATGCTTAGGTGCAGAGGACAACACAGTTTGTTCCAGAACATTGTTGCAGCTCCTGTTTCAAGCTTGTGTTTTAAAAGAACCACATTCTTGTCTGCATTAATTAGTTCTGGTCTTCCAGCCAATCTCTGTAAGTCTATGATATGGAACTTTACTACAATGTAGTAATTACTGTTGTGTTTACCTATTTTGGGGACTCTGGACAGCTGCTAAGATATTATAATCAGGGTGGTGAAGCATTTGTTAGATCTCACTCTCTTTTAAAAAAGACTCTGCTAAGTCTTTTGTTAACATTAAAACTTTTAGTATTCAATCCGGTCGTGTGCATCTTATTTTGGGGGACTTGATGCTGGGACAGAACAGGATGAAGCTGACTCAGTTACATGGTGCTAGCGATTCTTACCGCTGAACTGCTGACTTTCTGATTGACAAGCTCAGTGCCTTACCCACTGAGCCACCATGTCCCTTCATTTTATTTATTCTTATTTATTCAATATTTTTTAATGCTGCCCTTCTTCTTAGACTCAAGGCGGCTTACAACGTGCTAGCAATAGCACTTTTTAACAGAGCCAGCCTATTGCTCCCACAATCCGGGTCCTCATTTGACCCACCTCGGAAGGATGGAAGGCTGAGTCAACCTTGAGCCAGTGGTGAGATTTGAACTGCTAACCTGCAGATCTAGCAGTCAACTTTAGTGTCCTGCAGTACTGCACTCTACCCACTGAGCCACCTCGGCTCATAGAGATATGCATAGAGATATACAAAGTGATAATTGCAGACAAGGAAGCAAGGCAAAAGTGGTCTGCTAATTGAAGTATATCTGCATTTACTGATTCCATATTTACTGTATTTATTATTTCAATGTATATATCCTCCCGTTGCATGTTCATAAATAACACAAAGGCAACACGCAGAAGAAAGAGCAGCTGAACTCAAAGCCAACTCGTTAGTCACAAATCAGCGTTAGAGATTCCAACCGCTGAAGTGTCAACTTTTCTGATCGACAAGCTCAGTGTCTTAGCCACTGAGTCACCACATCTCTTTGTTACTCTGCAAGTAGCCAATTTGTTTTACTGATGAAGGCACCATCCTAGCAACCAGGAGATTGTGAGTTCTAGTCCTGCCTTAGTCCTGAAAGCTGGCTGGATGACTTTGGGCCAATCACCAATAGATTGGATTCTTACCCCAGACTCAAAGGAATGCCACCTGTATGGAATCCAATATGACGCAAGGCAAACTAATTTCCCAAGCAAATTCTTATCTAGAAAAGTTCGTAAGTAGAGACATTCTTAGGTAGAGGTATGTATGTATGTATGTATGTATGTATGTATGTATGTATGTATGTATTATGTATGTATGTATGTATGTATGCATGCATGCATGTGTGAACAAAATTCAAGTGGACAGGAGACATTTGCAAGCTAAAGAGTGGTGCCTGGAATACTTTGCAGGTCCCTAATCCATGGACATCTGGCTTCCAAACTGATCTCCTTCGACTTTAGTTTCATGCTCTTCCCACTCTGGTTGCCCTCCGAGCGAAGCACCCCATGTGTTGATAAAGATGAAGTCAGACAAGTCGCAACCCAATGTTTATGGTAGCATTAGCATTGTGGTGACCCAAAAAAATGCAGTGTTTACGTAGTGTCTTTTACACAGCTTCCCTGGCCCTGTGATTGATAGCGGTTCTAGCCTGGCCACTAGACATTTGGAAATCATTAGCAGTTTCACAGATGGAGCCTGTTTGGAGAATCTTTACTTTCCCTTTTTCTTTTCTTTTTTTTTGGGGGGGGGAGAGGGGGTTGTTATTATTTTATTATGAGAAAGCCCGGCTCACTGGGGAAAGTTGTTTTCAAGTGTTTGATGGTGTTCTGTCGGGCTCTCTGGTAGAATCCTCCCAAAAATTCACAGGTACAAATTATAGACACACACACGTTTGAAAATTCAAAACAATGTTCTTTATAATGAACTTTCACTTAAACCAAGCCCTCTTTTGGTATAGCCAAGAGCACTCGTCTCCAAACAAACTGGTAATTTGTACAAGTCCCTTATCAGTTCTGTGATACTTAGCTTGCAGCTGTGAGGCAATTCACAGTCCTTCTTCTTTCACAAAGTGACACACACTTTGCTCTGGTTTAGTTTCAAAGCGGGGAAAAATCAGCACACAAAAGGTCAAAGTCAGTAAAGCAGTCATGAAACACAACGATCAGATAATCCTCCACAATGGCCAAACCCACAGGCTGCTATTTATAGCAGCCTCACTAATGACCACAGCCCCATGCAACCACAGGTGGCCTCATTTTCTTTGATAATAATCTCTCAGTTGTTGTTGCCTATGCATCGCTCTCCGCATGCGTGGCTGTATCATTAACTCTTGTTCTGAATCCAAGGAGGAGCTAGATAATTTATCTCCTTCTGAGCTGTCTGCCCCACTCTCCTCCTCCCTGTCACTCATGTCTTCTTGGTCAGAGGAGCCTTCATCAGCAGATTCCACCGGGGGCAAAACAGACCTGCAGCATGTGGATGTCTCTCCCACATCCACAGTCCTTGGGGCAGGAGCTGGGCCAGAGCTAACCATAACAGATGGAAAGGAAGCATCCAAGCACTCACCTATCATGCTTATCGCTTGACCCAGTAGAAGGTAGAGAGTTCTGGTGACTTTCCAGGTTTGACAAATGAGCCGTTTCAAGTTAATCATGTTAATCCAGCCGATTCGAGCATCACAGTGGGGTTGCCAACGTCGGGACGTATGTTTTGGAACCAATAAATAGTTTAAGCCATTTCCCCCCCCCACACACACACAAAAATAATAAGGCAAAGGGTATTGAAATCCAGGCTGGTGGCTTTGGTCACACGCACAACTGTCTCTGGAAAGCTACATTCTTTCCGAAGCCACAGGCTGCAGCCAAGACTAACAGCTAGTGGGAAAATTATAAATAAACATGCTGCAGCGCAGGATTCTGAACCTGGTTAGAACCCGGCTGAGAAAATCCACATGGCCTCTGAGTCAGAGGGAATTGATCTAAAGTGCTATCCACGAGACTGAGAAATCTTTCGGGGAGGAAGAGGGAGACCGTGACAGAATGGGAGAGAGGCATTAGCCTGAGAAAATCCCAGATAATTTATCAGCATTCATGTCCCCCAAGTGATTTTGAACACAATGTGCTGAGGCTAAAGGCTACAAAACAGAAGCCCGGATATCAAAGCAGGAGCCTGGATTGGATCTTCCTTCTAAATAGGCTTCGATTACAAGGGATTGGTTATTTTCCTGGGGGAAAATAATAGTGTATAGAGGGAGGGAGGAGGAGAGAGATATGGGAGGGAGGGAGAGACAGAGTGGTAGGGAGGAAAAGAGAGAGGGAGATGGGAGGGAGGGAAGAGGAGAGAGAGAGATGGAAGGGAGGGAGGGAGAGATGGGAAGGAGGGAGAGAAAGAGATGGGAGAGAGAAAGTTGGGAGGGAGGGAGACAGAGATGGGAAGGAGGGAAAGACAGAGAGAGATGGGAAAGACACAGGGAGGGACAGAGAGAGATGGGAGGGAGAGGCAGGGAGGGAAGGAGATGGGAGGGAGACAGAGAGGGAGGGGGAGAGAGAAAGAGATGGGAGTGAGTGAGTGAGAGATGGGAGGGAGAGAGGAGGGAGAGAGAGAGATGGGAGGGAGAGAGGAGGGAGAGAGAGATGGGAGGGAGAGAGGCAGGGAGGGAAGGAGATGGGAGGGAGGGGAGAGAAAGACGGGAGGGAGTGAGTGAGTGAGAGATGGGAGGGAGAAAGGAGGGAGAGAGAGAGGGAAAGAGATAGATAGATAGATAGATAGATAGATAGATAGATGATAGATAGATAGATAGATAGATAGATAGATAGATAGATAGATAGATGATAGATAGATAGATAGATAGATGATAGATAGATAGATAGATAGATGATAGATAGATAGATAGATAGATAGATAGATAGATAGATAGATAGATAGATGATAGATTAGTTTAGTTTAGTTTAGTTTAGTTTAGTTAAGTTTAGTTTAGTTTAGTTTAGTTTAGTTTAGTTTAATCAGATTTGTATGCCGCCCCTCTCCGCAGACTCGGGGCGGCTCACAGCAATAACAATACAATGTAAAACAAATCTAATATTTAAGTTAATTTAAAAAAAACACCACAAATTAAAACCAATCATACATACTAGCGTACCATGCATAAATTTTATAAGCCTAGGGGGAGGGAACGTGTCAATTCCCCCATGCCTGACGACAGAAGTGGGTTTTAAGGAGCTTACGAAAGGCTAGGAGGGTGGGGGCAACTCTGATATCTTGAGATAGATAGATAGATAGATAGATAGATAGATAGATAGATAGATAGATAGATAGATAGATAGATAGATAGAGACTGTTCTCACAGTGGATTTGGATCCCCATGCAGAATTCCTGTAATTTGACTTTTTAACACAAACAGTAATAAATGTGTAGTAATAGTATTTATTTAACACAAACCTGAATGTGTAGTAGTAGTATTACTATACACTCGGGTTAAGCTGCTTATATATACTATTACTCAATCAGGTTAAGCTGAGTTTTCCTATATATTCCATTTTAGTTTCCTGGGTTGTAGCAAATATTTTATGCTTCCCATTAGAGTAGCATTTCTGTGTGATTCAGCCCAACTTTTTTTCAGACTACTACACAAAATTGTACACAGTAGTTAATGTTTTGAATGCTTGATTCATTGCAATGAATGATATAATTAATATGGAAGGAATAACAGGATCACAGAGTTAGAAAGGACCTTGGAGATCTTCTAGTCCAACCCTCTGCTCAAACAGGAGACCTTAAATAAAGAACAGAATTATTTATATAGAATTATTTACATATAATTATTTTGAAATTTTTGGACATTTTGGAATTTTGAAATAGAACTGTTTGTTCATCATCTCCTTGAATCTGTTCCATCACCAAAACATGATATCTGGAAACTCACTAATAATCAGAATAGTTTCATATCTCCTAAGCCAGCGTTTCCCAACCGGTGTGGGGAAAAGGAGGCGCGAAAAATGAAGCTCTCCTTTTCCCCGCCTTCCTTCTTTGGAGCCCAGCAGGAGAGCGCCGGAAACAGTGGCATTGGGCAGTAACCGGGGGACAGCTGCGAGTGGGAGCTCCAGGTCGGAGGCACCGGCAGCGCCCCACCCAGCTGGAGCTTCCCTGGCGTCGGCGGCAAGTGTCCTTTGGGGCCCGGCGGGAGGGCACTGGCGGTGGGAGCGGGAGGGTGCCGGCTGCAGCGGCCCCAGGCAGTCGCGGGGAGATGGCGGCGGCGAGAGGGAGCTCCAGGTTGGAGGCACCGACGGTGGCGGTTGGACGTGCTGCTGGAGACGTACATGCTGGCGCTGCGGGGCTGGCACTGGCTCGCTGGCTGGGCTGGAGGTGCCAGCCCCATGCCCAGCGCAGCGCCAGCATATACGGCGTCCAGCAGCACGTCCAGCTGCCGCCGTCAGGGCTCCCGCTCGCAGTCAGCCGCTCTGCCGCCACCCTTGGCTACTGCCTGATGCCGCTATTGTCAGCGTGGTAGAAAGAGAGAGACAGACAGAGAGAGAGAGAAAGAAAGAGACATAGCAAGAGAGAGAGAGAGAGAAAGAAAGAAAGAAAGAGAGATAGCAAGAGAAAGATAGCAAGAGAGACAGACAGAGAGAGAAAGAGATAGCAAGAGATTGAGAGAGAAAGAGAGAGAGAGAAAGAGAGACATAGCAAGAGAGACAGACAGAGAGAGAAAGAGAGAGAGAAAGAGAGAGAGAGAGAAAGAAAGAGAAATAGCAAGAGAGAGAGAGAAAGAGACATAGCAAGAGAGACAGAGAGAGAGAGAAAGAGACATAGCAAGAGAGACAGAGAGAGAGAAAGAGATAGCAAGAGAGTGAGAGAGTGAGAGAGAAAGAGAGAGAGAGAGACATAGCAAGAGAGAGAGAGAAAGAGAGATAGCAAGAGAGACAGAGAAAGAGAAAGAAAGATAGCAAGAGAGTGAGAGAGAAAGAGAAAGAGAGAGAATGAAAGAGACATAGCAAGAGAGACACAGAGAGAGAAAGAGATAGCAAGAGAATGAGAGAGAAAGAGAGAGAGAAAGAGACATAGCAAGAGAGACAGACAGAGAGAGAAAGAGAGATAGCAAGAGAGACAGAGAGGGAGAGAAAGAAAGAGATAGCAAGAGAGTGAGAGAGAAAGAGAGACAGAGAGAGAGAGAGAAAGAGAGATAGTAAGAGAGGCAGAGAGAGCAAGGGAGAGAGAAAGACAGAGGGAAGGAAGGAGGGAGAGCAAAAGAGAGCAAAAAAGAGAGGAAGAAAGAAAGAGGGATGGAGAGAGAGAAAGAAGGGAAGGAAGGAGGAGAGAGAAAGAGGGAGGGAGAAATAGAGCGAAATGGAGGAAGAGATTTTTTTTTGTTCAAACTGTTTTTAGGGGCCCCACCCCACCCCCCACCCCCACCCTTCAGTGTTCCCCAGGAATTTGAAAATATGAATAATGTGCCGCGGCTCAAAAAAAGGTTGGGAAACACTGTCCTAAGCAATTGGACCAGAGTTGGATATTCTCATGCCATCTTAAATAATGGAAGTACTGCAAAAGTTATAACAAGAACAAGCCAACCCCAGGTCACAAAAGAAGACTATACAAGTCATCAATACTTTTTGAGTTTGAAAGGCAGGATGGGAAAAATGGTAACAATGGTAAACAATTGGGAGAGCAGAGATGATATAATAACTGCTGCTCTCTAATAAGGATAAATTGCCCAAACTAGGAACTGGGAGAGAATATACAACAAATTGCCAGTGTGGATACGAAGGGAGAAAATGGCCATTCCCTAGAATGCAGAATTAAAGATAAAAGGAGCATCAAGCTTAAAGGCATAGGACACCCTGTCTTGCTGAATGCCAATCACAATGGCCAAATCATAAAAGTAGTTCTGGAAAATGTTAGTCTTCTGGCACAATGCCATAGCGTTGCCTCCCAAATTAATTAGAGAAGTCGTTGGAATTGATACCCTTCCAAATAGAAAGGCAATCAAGTGTCTTCTGCTGGGTGGTTAGCAATTGTCTCTGGGCATTCTGCACCACTGAAGCCCTGGAATCTGTTGCCAGGTTCAGTTTCAGATTTGAAACCAAAGAAGCCAGTAGGAGCGTGGCTAGCGAAATGTCAGCAGATATTCACTGTCACACCCAGAAGTCATTTCACCAATAAGTAGCAGCTGTGGAAACTTATTTTTCTACCCTATGAAATTTGAAAGTCTGGCGACAAAAAGCCGCATCATCTGGAAGTGCCTTAAAGTTAGATGCACTTGGTTTCTGTTGAACTTTATGGAACTGAAGTCATGACTAATTTGTTCCATCGATCCCAAAGGGTCCTAAACTGATCTAGTTTTCTTTGGATTTACCGTATTTTTTAGAGTATAAGACACTGTTCTGGTTTCTGGTAGAAATTCAGCAATTACAAATAACTCTTATTAAATGCATTATTTCATGAATAAAGAAACTCCATTTATTTCTCTACTCTTCTGGAATTCAAACACATTTCATACAGGCACTTATCTGTTGGTCTGTTATCTCCCATAGCTGCATTTCTCACATTCCTTCCCCTTCTCCACTTAACAAGATTTATTTTCCTACCAGCATGATTTCTAAAACAGCAGGTCTGACTGTTAATCAACACAGAATACTTTTGCTTACTTGGGAGCAGCAAGAAAAACCTCCATTTCTCTTCGGCAATGTTGAAACTCCACCCTTCTTCCCCACTGACCCCCTGACGTGCCAAATACATCACTACAGTATTTAACCCATTCCTCTCCTTAATATCTTCTTCCAGACACCTGTTCTCTACGTTTTTGGGCCCTTCTGAATGTAGGGTTAACCCAGCGAGCGTCTGATTCTCCGTCGCTAGATCCTGTACACATAGCCCCATCCTGTGGCTGGTCTCCCACCTGTTCTACTACCTGTAACCCCAGGCCCCCCACTAATTCATAAACACTATCTGAATCCAAGTCCTCAATATCTTCATCATCCTCCAACTGACCAGGAGTATGTACAACAAGACACATCCTTTTTCTCCCTTAAAGAAGCTGATAATTTGGGTGCGTCTTATATTCTGAATGTAGCTTTTTTTCCCCCAGCCCTAACTAGCTGCTAATGATCTTCCTAGGTCTTATCTTGTAGGCTCTCTCATTGTTACTCTCTGCGAAGAATGTTTTCCAAGCCCTAAGCCTTTGCAGGGTTTTTTTCATTGCTCTAACTTGCTCCAAATAAGTTTCTTTCCTGCCCTCACCAGGTACTAACAATGTTCCCAGCTCTTACCGGCTTGCAAGCTCTTTCATTGTTACTCTCTGCAAAGAAGAATGTTTTCCAAGCCCTAAGTCTTTCCAGGGTTTTTTCTATTGCTCTACTTGTTCCGAATAAGTTTCTTTCCAGCCCTAACCAGGTGCTAACAATGTTCCCAGCTCTTACCGGCTTGCAAGCTCTTTCACTGTTACTCTCTGCAAAGAAGAATGTTTTCCAAGCCCTAAGTCTTTCCAGGGTTTTTTCTATTGCTCTACTTGTTCCGAATAAGTTTCTTTCCAGCCCTAACCAGGTGCTAACAATGTTCCCAGCTCTTACCGGCTTGCAAGCTCTTTCACTGTTACTCTCTGCAAAGAAGAATGTTTTCCAAGCCCTAAGTCTTTGCAGGGTTTTTTCCATTGCTCTACTTGCTCGGAATGTTTCTTTCCAGGTGCTAATGATGTTCCCAGCTCTTGCTGGCTTTCAAGCTCTTTTATTGTTACTCTCTCAGAATAAAGTTTTTTTAAAGCCCTGTGCTGAAGCTGACCAGACTAAGGAAGCTAGCCAGATGAATACCAGGTAAGCAGATTCTTTTCCCTATTTTCCTCCCCAAAAACTAAGATCGGTCTTATACTCCGGTGTATCTTTTACTCCAAAAAAGTACGGTAGTCCATGGTTTATTATTTGTTCACCAGTACCTGGGCCATTTCAGGATCTAATTTCTAAAGCGGCCTCTAGCCTGTTTATGATGTAAGAGAGTTGTTGACTCAACAAGAACAGCTGGAAAATCCAAGGACAAATTTTGACAGTCTTGCACAAACCACGATCCATCTGGAACCAGACAACAACAGAAGTCTGGCAAGCAACTCAATCACCTCTGTGCGTCTTAGGGGCTGGTTGCCAGATTGTGCAGGGGGAACCAGTATTTGGAGCCTTGAAGAGATAGTTGGATATTGGTTTTGTTCAGTTTCCCACCGTATTACGAAACCACAATCTCACTCGTCCAATTTATTTTACACCGGGGACTGACTGCTATGGGGTTGCTGTTGGCAAACCCCCTTCCTTTAAATTGCCAAGTCCATTACATACGCATATACAGTAATACCTCATGATACGAACTTAATTGGTGCAAGGAGGAGGTTCGTAAGACGAAAGGTTCATAAGATGAAACATTGTTTCCCATAGGAAACAATGTAAAGTCAATTAATCCGTGCAACCAAAAAAACCCCTGCAAAAAAAACGGCTTTCGGCGACTGCTGGGAAGCCGCGCAGCTGTTTTAAAAGGTGACAGCCGGCCTGGGGGGGCTTCCCAGCACCCCCCCGAACCCCAAACGCGGGTTCGGGGGGGTGCTGGGAAGTCCCCCAGGCCGGCTGCGACCTTTTAAAACAGCCGCGCGGCTTCCCAGCTGTCTCCTGAAGCCGAACGCCAAAGCCGAACTTCCGCGTTCGGCTTCGGGAGGTTGCTGGGAAGCCGCACGGCTGTTTTAAAAGGTCGCAGCCGGCCTGGGGGGCTTCCCAGCAACCTCCCGAACCGAACCCGAGGTTCAGAAAATTTTTGCCTCTTCTTACGAACTTTGTTCGAGTTACAAACCGGAGTTCGGGAGGCTTCTGGGAAGCCCCGCTGCCCGGCTGTCACCTTTTAAAACAGCCGCGCGGCTTCCCAGCAGTCTCCGAATGCCGGTTCGTAACTCGAAAAAAGTTCATAAGAAGAGGCAAAATTTTTCTGAACCCTGGGTTCGTATCACGAGTTGTTCGTAAGACGAGGGGTTCGTATCTTGAGGTACCACTGTATAGTTAATATTCAATAAATTGCTCCCTCATATGGATTTGGGCAGTGTGCTGTGTCTCCCCCAGCTTCCTTTCCTCCTATTCTGGGGATGTGGGGGTGGGGGGAACAGGAGCCAAAAATGTAATCCAGCTGGGTATAAAAACTTAGATCTAGTATTCTCCCTTATCTATTACTGATGGAATGCATCAGCTAATGAATTTTAGCCAAGCGATGCTGATAATTCCCAGGTCTTTCTGCAGCCAACATGTGCGGAATACCAACAAAAGAAACAAAATGTGGGTATTTGTGTGTATTGCGTAGACGTTTCTTGCTATATGATGATTGTTGTCTTTCTCAGCCTGACAGCAAGATAACCGTTATGTTTTGAAACAGTAAGAACGGGAGAAGGGCAGAGATTAATGGGGAGCACTTGAGGCATCAGGTGGTTATTGCTTAGTTCTTCAAGCTTTTAAAGACCCCGTATCTTCTTTCAGTACTTAAAGGCCATAGAAAACGGTTTTGCGAGTTTGCTATCTATGCCTCATGAAATGATTCTTTGTCTGCATTTTTGACGTGCTTAAAATCTGGGTTGGCTCCCCTTTAGGAACTGTCTATGGCAGGGGTAGTGTCAAATTCAATTTCAATGAGGGCTGCATCAGGGTTGTGTTTGACCTCGGGTGGCAGGTTGGGTATGGCTAGGGTAGGCAATGCCAACTCAACATCGCTCGTGTTGGGAGCACTTATGGTGGTGAAGTGCTAAAGTAGGACTTCCATCAGATCCTCCCTCCCTCCCTCCCTCACTTTCCTTCCTTCCTTCCTTCCTTCCTTCCTTCCTTCCTTCCCCCTGTCCTATTGTCTCTCCTACATCTCATCTATCTTCTCTTCTATCCCTATATCTTTTCTTCTATTGTCTCATTGACATATTTGAGTCCTATATTTTCTCTTCTCTTCTTTCTTTGACATATTTTACTAGGAGTGTATCCTCTATAACCTTCATTGTGTATTACTATGTTTTGGACAAAATAAATAAATAAAATAAATAAATAATATTACAAAGCGAGTTTATATGGGGGCACTAGATTGGCTGTGCAGTTCTACATTAAATGAACTAATTATTTGGCTTATTACACAGGAAGTAAGCTTTCTATTATCCAAGACTCACCTAGAGCGATTAAATGATTGACACTGGAACTACATTTTTCTCTGACGAGTGAATAAGACACCAGAATAGAAGACCATCTATATTTTTTGTTGCTTGTTGTAGCTTTGTTCATTTCCACACTCAGAAGTTTATTCTCATCTGTCAAAGAGTATTGTTTATGATCCCACCATGTTGACAGTCGCACGGCTATATTTGATAAGGATTTGAGTTTATTTTAACTCCTTTCAAGGTGGATACTTAGCCCTGTAAGCTTCATCCATTGCTGCTATAAAGAAAAAAAAAACCATCAGAATATATTTATATTTGTCTTCTTGGGCACATACTGAATAGACCCACATAACCTCTCTCATCTCATATTTATAATCTCTGTTGGTTTTTTCAGTTCAAATGAGATGTAATATAACGAAAAGTGACCATTAAGGTTTGATAGTACAACAAATAATAAAGCAGACTTAAAATGCATAAAAATGATTGAAATGGTTTCGGGAGGCCTTTTGCAAACTGACATGCTTCAAGGTAGCAATTCAGCAATTGTTTTGAAATAGCCTGGAATCTGGCTGTACTCCCAGACTCATAACTAACAATAACCATCACAACCACATTCTAATTTGAATTTTTTAAAAATACGTTTTCTTGAAAATGCAGCAACTGTAGGAATGTAGCAGCATATAAAAGGCTCTGGATTTTTTGTGTATATTTAATGGCTGATGGGCTAACCAAAATTTTTACTACCACACTGTGGGCACGGCTTATGTTGGTTATGACCTATAAAGCCCTCCATGGCACCGGACCAGACTATCTCAGGGACCGCCTTCTGCTGCACGAATCCCAGTGACCAGTTAGGTCCCACAGAGTGGATCTTCTCCAGGTCCCGTCAACTAAACAATGTCGTTTGGTGGGGCCCAGGGGAAGAGCCTTTTCTGTGGCGGCCCCGGCCCTCTGGAACCAACTCCCCCCAGAGATTAGAATTGCCCCCACCCTCCTCGCCTTTCGTAAGCTTCTTAAAACCCACCTCTGTCATCAGGCATGGGGGAACTGAGATACTCTTTCCCCCTAGGCCTTTACAATTTATGCATGGTATGTTTGTTTGTAGGTATGATTGGTTTTAAAATAAGGGGGGTTTAGTTGTTGTAGTATTGGATTTATATGCTGTTTTTATTATTGTTGTTAGTTGCCCCGAGTCTACGGAGAAGGGCGGCATACAAATCCAATAAATAAATAAATAAAAATAATTTTTGTTTCAACATCTTTCAGTGCAAATTGGATGTTCTGGGGTGGACCTCCATTTTCGCTACCCCTGATTATCTACTATGTAAAGTGTATGTACACACACACACATGCACAGCTCTTCTAAAATTATACACATTCAACCTCATTTACTGTGATAGGAAAAATATACCCAGAGCCCAGAAGGTTAAAAAAAGAAAAACAATTTTGCTACTGGTACTGTGTACCTGTCCAAACATTTGCTACCCGTACTGCGTACCTGACCATACCCGTAGAAGCCCACCTATCTGCTAGCACACGAGCCGTTGCCCTAGCTCAGCTCCAACATGCATGTGTGTGTCAGCCAGCTGATTTTTGGCTCACACAGAGGCTCTGGGAGGGCGTTTTTGACTTTGGAGTCTTGGAGCCTTGGGAGGGCAAAACATGAGCTTCCTGGGCCCACCAGAAGTTGGGAAACAGCCAATTTCCAGCCACCAGAGGGTCTCCGGGGAGCGAGGGAAGCTGTTTTTGCTCTTCCCAGGCATTGAATTATGGATGTGGGCACTGGCGCATGCGCAATAGCATGTACGCATGATCTTTTGGCACCCGAGGAAGAAAAGGTTCACCATCACTAGTCTAGGATTTTGGACACGTTCTTTAAGTTAGCCCATTTGAGATACACTGATTCAAAAATTCTTGCCCTGTGATACATTGTTTTACCTGAGTCCTCAGAGAGGGGCGGCATACAAATCTAATAAATTATTATTATTAAATTATTATTACCCAAATAAAGGGTAAAGGTAACAGTTTCCCTCAAACATATGCAAGTCATTTCCGATTCTAGGGGGCGGTGTTTGTTCATTCATTCATTCATTCATTCATTTTGTCCAATACACAATGAGGGTTTTAGTGGGTATATATCTATATACACATAGTAAAATACATGATGAACGTTATAGAGGAGATACTCATAGTAAAATATATCTAAGAAAGAATAGAAAAGAAGATATAGTAATAGAACATATCAATGAAAGAATAGAAGAAGAGATATAGGAATAGAAAAAAGGTATAGGAGAAGGACAGGGGACGGAAGGCACTCTAGTGCACTTGTACTGGCCCCTTACTGACCTCTTAGGAATCTGGATAGGTCAACCGTGGATAATCTAAGGGTAAAGTGTTGAGGGTTTGGGGATGACACTATGGAGTCAGGTAATGAGTTCCACGCTTCGACAACTCGGTTACTGAAGTCATATTTTTTACAGTCAAGTTTGGAGCGGTTAATATTAAGTTTAAATCTGTTGTGTGCTCTTGTGTTGTTGTGGTTGAAGCTGAAGTAGTCGCCGACAGGCAGGACGTTGCAGCATATGATCTTGTGGGCAATACTTAGATCTTGTTTAAGGCATCTTAGTTCTAAACTTTCTAGCCCCAGGATTGAATGTCTAGTCTCATAGGGTATTCTATTTCAAGCAGAGGAGCGAAGGGCTCTTCTGGTGAAGTATCTTTGGACATTTTCAAGGGTGTTAATGTCTGAGATGCGATATGGGTTCCAAATAGATGAGCTGTATTTGAGGATGGGTCTGGGAAAAGTTTTGTAAGCTCTCGTAAGTAGTGTGAGATTGCCAGAGCAGAAGCTATGTAGGATTAGGTTTACAACTCTTGAAGCCTTCTTGGCTATATTGTTGCAGTGGGCTTTGGCACTTAAATCTTTTGTTATTAGTATACCAAGGTCTTTAACCGAGTGGGGATTATCTGTGATAATTTGATTATTCAGTTCATATTTGGAGTTCAGATTCTTCTTCCCAATGTGTAGGACCAGCGCTGTCTGAAGACCATATGTCATGACCATAGTTTAGACCAGACTTGGGCAAGGGGTGGCCCACGGGACGCATCTGGCCAAGCCCGTTGTCTGTGACCGGTTTCCTGGAGGAGAAAGCCATGGGGATGGGGGGGGGGGGACGGACGACAAGCGCCTTGAATGAACAGGACAAAAAAGAACCCAGCAACAAGGCTCTCTTAGAGCCCCACTGTTGCGGGACAAATCGGGGTGGCCCTTTTTAGACCCGTTTTGCCACAGTGTGCCTTCTGTCTCCTGTCCTACTATCTACTAGTATCTAGCTATTATCATGTATATGCCTTCTGCCACATGAATCCCAGCGACCGATTAGGTCCCACAGAGTTGGCCTTCTCCGGGTCCCATCGACCAAACAATGTCGTTTGGCGGGTCCCAGGGGAAGAGTCTTCTCTGTGGCGGCCCCGACCCTCTGGAACCGGCTCCCCCCTGAGATTAGAACAGCCCCCACCCTCCTTGCCTTTTGCAAACTCCTTAAGACCCACCTCTGTCGTCAGGCATGAGGGAACTGAAATATCTTCCCCAGGCCTATACTGTTTATGTATGGTATGTTGTGTGAATATTTTTTTAAAAAAATTATGGGTTTTTAGCTTTCTAATTATTGAATTTGTATTTTACACTGTTTTTCTGTTGCTGTTGTGAGCCGCCCCGAGTCTGCGGAGAGGGGCGGCATACAAATTTAATAAATAAATAAATAAATGTATATAAATATTATATCTTTGTTTACCACCAATACATACTTGACAAAACAAATAAATACAATACAAATAATAAAATAAAATATGCTACAATATTCCAGTTTCGAAGAACACAAATGCTAGAGAAAGAATTCTCTAGTTGAGCCGGGAACCCTTAAAAATATAACCATGGTGGTAACAGCAGATTAACCCGGAGAACAAATATAATAACTCTTTCCATTTGATCAGCTCGGTGTAAGAAAATTAAAACTCATACGACAGGCAGAGTCAACCGTTACAGGAACAGGGCTGTTTTCTTATCTCTTTGGGAAACGGGTTGTCTATGCTGAGAAAAAAAACAAACCCCAAAGTGAGAGATTTATCCTGTATGAGAATTCTCAGCCCATTTGGAGTGCCCAGAGATAAAAGCTACAGATATCTCCAAGCACTGTTGCTAATTTTCTTTTCCACAGATAGGGATAGCATATAACCATCCCTCCCCATTTGCAGGAAAAGCTAGGCGATTGAAAAACAACCAAGACATAGTCCAGGTACGCCACCTCTCGGTCTTGGTTTTCACCTGCACCTCGCATCCTGAACTGCTCAGACTCTTCAAGATCCTCTGTTTTGCATTTTATGAGCAAATGTCCTTACTTTTTCTTGACATGTGTTCCCTGTAGAGTTCATGCATGGGGTATGATAATATACCTTTAGTCTGCAAAGCATTAAAGGGAGGATATTGTCAGATATATGATCTTACCAGGAATATAAGCCAGATGTACTCGTTACTGGAAGAAGAACTACTTTTTTGCCATAACGCACTTTTAACTTATTTGGGTTTTTATTGGTATCTATCAGCACCTTCCTTCCCTAGTCAGAAGAGTTTGGAAAATTTTGTTCCTTTTGACCTGGAGTTCTCTAGGTGTCTCCCTCTTCCAAGGTGATGCAGAGGCCTCTGAGATTTGAGAACCCTTTTTCTAATTTGTTAAAAGAAAATAAACCAATTGATGATCTCATCTCTTCTGTTGATAAGAAGAACGTGGAAATGTATATGAACCCAACCAGTTATAGATGTATACATCCTAATAAAAAGAACTGAACTACTACTGGATATTATGTTTATGGGTTATATAATTGCATTGGTTGCTGATTGGTTTCCGGTCACAATACAAAGTGTTGGTTATGACCTATAAAGCCCTTTATGGCATCGGACCATAATATCTCCGGGACCGTCTTCTGCCGCACGAATCCCAGCGACCAGTTAGGTCCCACAGAGTGGGCCTTCTCCGGGTCCCGTTGACTAAACAATGTCATTTGGCGGGACCCAGGGGAAGAGCCTTCTCTGTGGTGGCCCCGACCCTCTGGAACCAACTCCCACCAGATATTAGAGTTGCCCCCACCCTCCTTGCCTTTCATAAGCTTCTTAAAACCCACCTCTGTCATCAGGCATGGGGGAATTGAGATATTCCCTTCCCCCTAGGCTTATAAAATTTATGCATGGTATGTCTGTATGTATGATTGGTTCTTTAAATTGGGTTTTTTAAAATTACTTTTAATATTAGATTTGTTTATATTGTCTTTTTACTGTTGTTAGCCGCCCCGAATCTGCAGAGAGGGACGGCATACAAATCTAATAAGTAAGTAAGTAAGTAAGTAAGTAAGTAAGTAAGTAAGTAAGTAAGTAAGTAAGTAAGTAAGTAAACAAACAAACAAACAAACAAACAAACAAACTCTCGGGATTTGAAATGGACACCTAACATCAAAAATGTCATAAAAAAAGCACAACAAAGAATGTTCTTTCTGTGCCAACTCAGAAAACTGCCCAAGGACCTGCTGATACAGTTTTACACAGGAATCATTGAGGCTGTCATCTGTACTTCTATAATTGTCTGGTTTGGCACAGCAACCAAATAGGACAGAAACAGACTTCAATGGATAGTTAGGACCAGTGAAGGGTTACCAAAATTTTTGCTACCACACTGTGGGCATGGCTTATGCAAGGCACCCTGCATTTTTTTCCCAACATCTTTCAGTGCAAATTGGGTGCTCTGGGGTAGAGCTCCATTTTCGCTACCCCCACTGCATCCCCCCGTGTCTGGGCAGCAGCCCACCCCTGGTTAGGACCACAGGAAAAACAATTGCAACCAGCCTACCTTCCTTTATTTATTTTTAAATTGAATTTCAAAAACAAAAACAAATCCAGGAAGAGATCACCTTGGCGTCCTTAGCAACCTGCCAGGGAAGTCAAGGCTCCGAACACTGAACATGACCCCGAACTTTGCCCAAAGTTTGAAAAAAATTTAGGTTCGTGTTCGGCATACCGAACACCGCAAAATTCGGTACAGACCTGAATTGTGCAGGTTCAGTTCGCGTGTTTCCCCAAAAGTAAGACAGTGTCTTACTTTCTTTTTATCCCCAAAAACCCCACTATGTCTTACTTTCGGGGTATGTCTTATATTGTCCCGGGCACCGGGGCCGGCTCGTCTTCGGGCTTCGGCCTGGGTGAGGCCTCTTCGGGCGCCGGAGCCGGCGGCGACTTCCTGACGCGCTACCGGCTGGTGTCGTCTAAGCTGCGCAAGCGCTTCCTGCGCAAGCCCAATGTGTCGGAGGCATCGGAGCAGTTCACGGCGCTGGCGAGGGAGCTGCGCGCCCAGGAGAGTCTCCCTTACGCAGCCTGGTGCCAGCTGGCGGTGGCGCGCTGCGCCCAGAGCTTGGGCCACCCGGCGGGCGAGGCGGCGGCCCTGGCCGAAGCGGCGCGGCTCTGGCTGCGGCACGAGCGGGAGCTCCGACTGCGGCAAGGCAGCTAGATGAGAGGGAGGCGTGTTTCCCCGAAAGTAAGACATATGTCTTACTTTCGGGGTACGGCTTATATTAGCCGACCCCCCTGAAACCCCCGATACGTCTTACAATCGGGGGTGTCTTACTATCGGGGAAACAGGGTAGTTACCAGGAACCTTGACATTATCTTTCAGTCAGGTGAGTTCAAGAAAAGCCCAATTTTGTCCTGTGTTCCATTCTGATCCTTGAAGTGGCTTCTATATAGAACTCTCAGGCCTCTATGACTCATCAACCTGGGTGGAGATACCTTCGGGCTATAGTGAGGGAAGGGGAGGAGAAGAAACCCAAGGCAACAAATCATTTATTTTGATATATTTTTCATATCTCTGGGAATACAAAATCAGAGAGGGAGGGGAGCCCTGAGCGGACCAAGTTCCTACAAATCAGTGGTGGGATTCAATTTTTTTTACTACTGGTTCTGTGAGTGTGGCATGCCTTGGTAGGTGTGGCTTGGTGGGCGTGGTAGGAGAAAGATACTGTAAAATCTCCCTTTCCCGCTCCCCTCCAGAGGAAGACTCCTGCAAAATATCTCAAGGACCACCTCCTGCCACACGAATCCCAGCGACCGGTTAGGTCCCACAGAGTTGGCCTTCTCCGGGTCCCCTCGACTAAACAATGTCATTTGGCGGGACCCAGGAGAAGAGCCTTCTCTGTGGCGGCCCCGACCCTCTGGAACCAACTCCCCCCAGATATCAGAGTTGCCCCCACCCTCCTTGCCTTTCGCAAGCTCCTTAAAACCCACCTCTGTTGTCAGGCATGGGGGAATTGAATTTTTTTTTCTCCCTTCCCCCTAGGCTTATAGAATTTATACATGGTATGTTTGTTGGTATGATTGGTCTCTTAAATTGGGGTTTTTAAAATTATTTTTAATATTTATTATTTATTATTTATTATTTATTATTTATTATTTATTATTTATTATTTATTATTTATTATTTATTATTTATTATTTATTATTTATTATTTATTATTTATTATTTATTATTTATTATTTATTATTTATTATTTATTATTTATTATTTATTATTTATTATTTATTATTTATTATTTATTATTTATTATTTATTATTTATTATTTATTATTTATTATTTATTATTTATTATTTATTATTTATTATTTATTATTTATTATTTATTATTTATTATTTATTATTTATTATTTATTATTTATTATTTATTATTTATTATTTATTATTTATTATTTATTATTTATTATTTATTATTTATTATTTATTATTTATTATTTATTATTTATTATTTATTATTTATTATTTATTATTTATTATTTATTATTTATTATTTATTATTTATTATTTATTATTTATTATTTATTATTTATTATTTGTATGCCGCCCCTCTCCGAAGACTCGGGGCGGCTCACAACAAGTGGAACAAATCAGCTCCCCATAAACAATATTAGATTTGTCACATTATTTTTTATTGTTGTTAGCCGCCCCGAGTCTTCGGAGAGGGGCGGCATACAAATCTAAATAAACTAAACTAAACTAAACTAAAATCCCCATTTCCTCCCGATAAGCTGGGACTCAGGAGGCAGAGAATAATAGATGGGGCCATGGACAGTCAGAGGTGGCTTTTACCAGTTCTCCGAACTAATCAAAATTTCTGCTACTGGTTCTCCAGAACGGGTCAGAACCTGCTGAAACTCAACTCTTATACATGTGGTAGTTTTCTACATAGCCCATTGAAAACAAATGTGCTCTGATCAGGAGAAAACGAGGAACATATTTTTCATAATTGAAGATGGAAAAGGGGGAGCCCCACCATTTCTCCCACTCCTGTTACTTCTGCCCTCCCCTACCGTTTCAGCTGAGAGCAGGAAATTTTCCTAACAAGAGACCTGAGGCACTTGGAATCAATTAGAGCCGTGGAAACCTTGCCAAATTTCATGCAGTTTGCGGTGGGAAAAGCATGTGCGCGCATGTTGATATGCTCACTTCCTTCCACTTTCTATTTTGGACTGTTATAAGCCTGTCTGAAGGCTTTGGGATTTGCCCATAGGGAAGGCCCACAAGTGTGTATAGGTCATGGCAAGGCATCTTGAGTAAGGCAAGCCAGAGAGAAATTAGGCTTACATGGTGCTTACAACTGCTTAATCTTAATGTATGCATGATTCATGGCACTGGATGTATGTATGCCCTTCATGGCACTGGACCAGAATATCTCCGAGACCGCCTCCTGCCGCACGAATCCCAGCGACCGATTAGGTCCCACAGAGTGGGCCTTCTCCGGGTCCCGTCAACTAAACAATGTCGTTTGGCGGGCCCCAGGGGAAGAGCCTTCTCTATGGCAGCACCGACTCTCTGGAACCAACTCCCCCCAGAGATTAGAACTGCCCCTACTCTCCCTGCCTTCCGTAAACTCCTTAAAACCCACCTCTGCCGTCAGGCATGGGGGAATTGAAACACCTCCCCCGGGCATGTTTAATTTATGCATGGTATGTTTGTGTGTGCGTCTGTTAGTATATGGGGTTCTTTTAAATCTTGTATAAATTTTAAAGTTATTTGGATTATTTATGATTTGTTCTATCGTGTTGTGAGCCTCCCCGAGTCTTCGGAGAGGGGCGGCATACAAATCTAAATAATAAATAAATAATAAATAAATACTGTTTCTCTTGGAAGCACCAAAGTACTTATTATTATTATTATTATTATTATTATTATTATTATTATTATTAATTTATTTATTGGATTTGTATGCCGCCCCTCTCGGGGCGACTAACAACAATGATAAAAACAGCATGTAGCAATCCAATTTAATAAAACAACTAAAAACCCTTATAATAAAACCAAACATACACACAAACATACCATGCATAACTTGTAATGGCCGAGGGGGAAGGAATATCTCAACTCCCCCATGCCTGGCGGCAAAAATGAGTCTTGAGTAGTTTACGAAAGACAGGGAGGGTGGGAGCAATTCTGATCTCCGGGGGGAGTTGGTTCCAGAGGGCCGAGGCCGCCGCAGAGAAGGCTCTTCCTCTGGGGCCCACCAAACGACATTGTTTCATCGACGGGACCTGGAGAAGGCCAACTCTGTGGGACCTTATCGGTCACTGGGATTCGTGCGGTAGCAGGCGGTTCCGGAGGTAATCTTGTCCCATGCCATGTAGGGCTTTAAAGGTCATAACCAACACTTATTGCTTGTACAATTGCTCTTTCTTCTCACTCCTTTATCTTTCTGGAACCAGATAAGTCTCTCTCTCTTTTTTCTCTGTCTTTTTAAAAATTATTTTATATACAGTATTTATTATCAATATTGAGTTCCTACTGGTACGGATGAGTACACCGTACCGATAGTAAAACTGGAGCTGTGTACACAGTTTTGGGTTCCTACTGGAGCGCATGCACGAAAGCAAAAAAATATATGCCAAAATCTCGCATGCATGCACATCCCCTTGCAAGATTTTGCTTCCTGCTCATGCGCAGAAGCAAAATCTCACTGGGACACGTATGCACTGAAGCTGTGTGCGCAGCACTTCAGTAGCGGCAGCATCAGCAACCCCCTCACACACAATTTATTATTATTATTATTATTATTATTATTATTATTATTATTATTATTATTGTTGTTGTTGTTATTAATTAGATTTGTGTGCCGCCCCTCTCCGCAGACTTGGGGCGGCTCACAGCAACAATAGAAACAATATATTACAAAACTAATAATTAAACATCATTAAAAAACCGCTTATTAAAAAACAAAACATACACACCAACATACCATGCATAACTTGCATATGCCTGGGGGGAAAGGAATATCTCAATTCCCCCATGCCTGATGACAGAGGTGGGTTTTAGGGCAATTCTAATCTCTGGGGGGAGCTGGTTCCAGAGGGTCGGGGCCGCCACAGAGAAGGCTCTTCCCCTGGGTCCCACCAGACGACATTATACATTTATTTTTCATCCATCTTGTAACTCTGGGCAACCTACAACTCTGTCTTTGGTTCTCCTGCTTGTGAAAGCCAGCCAGTCAAAAGAGCTTTCCACCTTTGAGATTTTGTTTCTCAATGTCATAATTCGAAAAGAAAAACAAATCTGGCTGTGAAGGGCCAAAGGTCCTGCTGCATGGACTCTCTCTTCTCTTCTCTTCTCTTTTCAAGTTTGAGCAAAAATATTCTCCTTTATTAGTGACTAGAGCCTTGGTGGTGCAGTGGTTAGAATGCAGTACTGCAGGCTACCTTTGCTGACTGCCAGCTGTAGTTCAGTAGTTCAAATATCACCAGGTTCAAGGTTGACTCAGCCTTCCATCCTCCCTAGGTGGGTAAAATGAGGACCCAGATTGTTGGGGGCAATAGGTTGATTCTTAGAGAAGGCTGTGAAGCACTGTGAAGTTTTATATAAATTTAAGTGCTGTTGCTATTCAAATATTCCTTTGATGAAGTTATTGGAGGTCTCTTAATGAGAGAAAAGGATTTCAGATATAATTTGTTGCAAGCACCTCCTATTTATTTATTTTGGTGTTTCAGTCTGTTGCATAATAATTCTTGGAACTAAGACCTCAAGACAAAGGATTTGGTTGCCTGAGTTTATATGGGCAAATTGATCCAAAAAAGAAATAAAAGGAATGGTTGAAATCTTTCATGGAAATGTGAGCTAAAATGAATTTTCAAATAACACGCAACAATGTTTAACATTTTATCACAATAGTTTGTAAACATGCAGTGCCATTCTTTGATGCTCTCCAATATTATGTCTGATAAACAAAAGATAATAATAATGGATTATATCCAACGATGTCCAATAAAATAGTTTAAATTATAAGTATTTCATAAGAGAGGAAATACAAAAGTAAAGCTGCCCAAAGCAAATCGATTTTGTAATGAAACTTTTGCAATTGGAATATACACTTTAGAATATTAAAAGTCCTCATTCTAAGCTGAATTGTCAAATATTTTCTAATAGACAACTGAATATTGGCTATTTTTACTGAAGGAGGTTTTTAGGATGCAATAATAAACCATTATAACATAGTGTTGCATTCAGGCATGCATGCGTGTAAATAGATATTACGGTTCCACTACGAAAACAAGTGTCTAACTTCACATTTATTTAAAACCATATGTTTCCACTATAACATGTCAAATGTTCTCTCTCTCCTTAAAAATTGAGACTTTAAAACTTGATGTAGCAGCTGTGTTTACAGCCGAGGCAGTTAATACTTCTACCTGGTAAAGGCCTTCTACATTTAAAGTCTTCAGACAAGATCAAGAGAAAAACTATTTTGCCTGGTGGCCTACATCCATACATATGTGTAAAATCATTCTGTAAAGTATGAAAAGGTCGACGCTCCAATCTCCCAGGGGAATGTTGTTGTGAATGAATTCGGTTCTAAAAGCAGTGCTCCTGAAGAATTTAAAATAATCTTTCAGTATTCAATTGACCCCATGGGCAAAATGACCATTAATATTGTGCTGGATGATAAACAAGGTTCCAGAGAACTAGATAGAAAACTAAGACTATTATCCCTCACAAAAATTGGTGCCAGCAATGCCTAAAAAAGGAAGATTTCGACACAAAAGTGTCTGTGGACAAAGGTATGTATGTAAACATAGAAACATAGAAGAGTGACGGCAGAAAAAGACCTCATGATCCATCTAGTCTGCCCTTATACTATTTTTTTGTATTTTATCTTAGGATGGATATATGTTTATCCCAGGCATGTTTAAATTCAGTTACTGTGGATTTACCAACCACGTCTGCTGGAAGTTTGTTCCAAGGATCTACTACTCTTTCAGTAAAATAATATTTTCTCATGTTGCTTTTGATCTTTCCCCCAACTAACTTCAGACTGTGTCCCCTTGTTCTTGTGTTCACTTTCCTATTAAAAACACTTCCCTCCTGAACCTTATTTAACCCTTTGACATATTTAAATCTTTTGATCATGTCCCCCCTTTTCCTTCTGTCCTCCAGACTATACAGATTGAGTTCATTAAGTCTTTCCTGATACGTTTTATGCTTAAGACCTTCCACCATTCTTGTAGCCCGTCTTTGGACCCGTTCAATTTTGTCAATATCTTTTTGTAGGTGAGGTCTTCAGAACTGAATACAATATTCCAAATGTGGTCTCACCAGCGCTCTATATAGAGGGATCACAATCTCCCTCTTCCTGCTTGTTATACCTCTAGCTATGCAGCCAAGCATCCTACTTGCTTTTCCTACCGCCCGACCACACTGCTCACCCATTTTGAGACTGTCAGAAATCACTACCCCTAAATCCTTCTCTTATGTCTGTCTGTCTGTCTGTATGTATGTATGTCTGTATGTATGCATGTATTGATTTGAGATTTGATTTGATTTGATTTGATTTGATTTGATTTGATTTGATTTGTATGCCACCCCTCTCTGAGGACTCGGAGCGGCTCTCAACAAGAACAATACAAATCTAACATTTAAAACAATTTAAAAACCTTAATATAAAAATCAATCATACATCTCATACAGACCATGCATAAAGCGGAAACGGCCCAGAGGAACCAATTCCCCCAAGCCTGACGACAGAGGTGAGTTTTGAGGAGTTTGCGAAAGGCAAGGAGGGTGGGGGCAGGCCTGATCTCAGGGGGGAGTTGATTCCAGAGGGTCGGGGCCGCCACAGAGAAGGCTCTCCTCCTGGGTCCTGCCAGACGACATTGTTTCGTCAACGGGACCTGGAGAAGGCCAACTCTGTGGGACCTAACCGGTCACTGGGATTCATGCAGCATAAGGCGGTCCCAAAGATATTCTGGTCCGATGCCATGAAGGGCTTTATAGGTCATAACCAACACTTGGAATTGTGACTGGAAACTGATCGGCAACCAATGCAGACTGCGGAGTGTTGGTGTAACATGGGCATATTTGGGAAAGCCCATGATTGCTCTTGCAGCTGTATTCTGCACGATCTGAAGTTTCCAAACACTCTTCAGAGGTAGCCCCGTGCAGAGAGCATTACAGTAGTCAAACCTTGAGGTGATGAGAGCATGAGTGACTGTAAACAGTGAGTCCCGGTCCAGATAGGGCCGAAATTGGTGCACCAGGCGAACCTGAGCAAACACCCCCCTCACCACCGCTGAATGATGGTTCTCTAATGTAAGCTGTGGATCGAAGAGGAAGTTGCAGACCCTCTATGAGGGGGTCAATAATCCCCCCCAGGGTAATGGACGGACAGATGGGATTTTCCTTGGGAGGCAAAACCCTTTGGACAATTTATCCAAAGCACACTTTTTCCCTGCAAATAAAAGGAACCCAAAACATGAACTGCAATTTGAAAGGATTGCTGTGCAGTGTCGCAACAGAATACCCTACACAACTAGACATACACATGTACATACACATACAGTTTATATAGTAGATAATGTATATTTTTGTGTGCCTTTGTGTAATACGTATGTACACATATGGCATATATACATATAATTAAATAGTATATTTTGGATGATCAGTAATAGTAAATAGATAGGGAAATTGTATCTGTTTGAGGTGAGGAGAGGCCAGGTACCCTAACCCTAACTCTTGACGTGAGTGACATCAAGTTGGCCACCTTTAAGCCAGTCACATGACCTTTAAGCCATCCCATCACATGCATGACCTTTAAGCCATCCCATCACATGATCGTCCAGCCACTCCCCCTGGTAACATGGCTGGCAAGCCACACCCACAAAATAAGCCACGCCCACAGTGTGATAGTAAAAATTTTTGCAGCCCTTCACTGCGAGTAGTTGATGCATGGAACTCACTACCTGACTCTGTAGTATCTTCATCTAACCCCCAAAACTTTACCCTTAGACTATCCACTGTTGACCTCTCCTGATTCCTTAGAGGTCAGTAAGGGCACCAGCATGTCTTCTGTCCCCTGTCCTATTTTATTTATTTTATTTATTTATTTATTAGATTTGTATGCCGCCCCTCTCCATAGACTAATGTTCCTTTCTTACTAGTATCACGTACATAAACATCTTTGTATACCACCAATACGTACTTGACAAAACAAATACAGTGATCCCCCAATTATCGCGAGGGTTCCGTTCCAAGACCCCTCGCGATAGTCAATTTTTCGGGATGTAGTGGTGCGGAAGTAAAAACACCATCTGCGCATGTGCGCCCCTTTTTCCATGGCCGCACATGCGCAGATGGTGGAGTTTGCGTGTGGGCGGTGGGGAAGACCCACCAGGGCAACGGGGAAACCCCATCTTTGGCTCCTCGCTGCTGCCGCGCTGCGGAGCAGATCAGCTGTTGGGCGGCCGAAGGAACCTTCCCTGGGTCTTCCCGCCGCCCAGGCAAAGGGGAAACCCCAAGATCGCTTGCCGCTTGCCTGTTCACCCGCCCGCCCGGCTGCTCCGCTTGCCCGTTCGCCCGCCCGCCCGGCTGCTCGCTTGCCCGTTCACCCGCCCGCCCGGCTGCTCGCTTGCCCGTTCACCCGCCCGCCCGGCCGCTCCGCTTGCCCGTTCACCCGCCCGCCCGGCTGCTCGCTTGCCTGTTCACCCGCCCGCCCGGCTGCTCCGCTTGCCCGTTCGCCCGCCCGCCCGGCTGCTCGCTTGCCCGTTCGCCCGCCCGCCCGGCTGCTCGCTTGCCCGTTCACCCGCCCGCCCGGCCGCTCCGCTTGCCCGTTCACCCGCCCGCCCGGCCGCTCCGCTTGCCCGTTCGCCCGCCCGCCCGGCCGCTCCGCTTGCCCGTTCACCCGCCCGCCCGGCTGCTCGCTTGCCCGTTCACCCGCCCGCCCGGCCGCTCCGCTTGCCCGTTCACCTGCCCACCCGGCCGCTCCGCTTGCCCGTTCACCCGCCCGCCCGGCTGCTCGCTTGCCGCTCGAGAGCAAGAGGGGGAGAGATCGAGAAAGAGAGAGAAGGAAAGAAAGAGATGAGAGAGGGAGGAAGAGAGTGTGAGAGAGGAAGAAGCAAGATAGAGAAAGAGAGAGAAAAAGAAAGATGAGAAAGGAAGGGAGTGACGTTATCGGGTGGAAAAATCGCGATATAGCGTTTCGCAAAGATCGAGATCGCGAAACTCGGGGGATCACTGTAAATAAAATAAAAGTATTTTCAAAGCTGGTTCCAATACAGTGTTACTTCTACCTACAAATGCCTCCACTTACAAACTTTTTTAGATAAGAACCAGGTGTTCAAATTTTTTAGTGCCTCTTCTCAAGAACCATTTTACACTTACAAACACGAGCCTCAAAACTGTAACTGGAGAAGGCAGGGAGAAGCCTCCGTGGGGCCTCTCTAGGAATCTCCTGGGAGGAAACGGGGCCAGAAAAGGTGGGGAGAAGCCTCCGTGGGGCCTCTCTAGGAATCTCCTGGGAGGAAACAGGGCCGGAAAAGGTGGGGAGAAGCCTCCGTGGGGCCTCTCTAGGAATCTCCTGGGAGGAAACAGGGCCTCCACCCTCCCTGTGGTTTCCCCAATCACATACAGTATTTGCTTTTACATTGATTCCTATGGGAAAAATTGCTTCTTCTTACAAACTTTTCTATTAAGAACCTGGTCATGGAACAAATTAAGTTCGTAAGTAGAGGTACCACTGTATTTTGTAAGATCTTCAATAAGAGATCAGTGCAAGTCCATTGGAATATTGGCTAAGGTACCAGGCTAGAAACCAGGAGCCTGTGAATTCTAGTCCTAATTTGGACACAAAGCCAACTGGGTGAGGTTGGGCCAGTTATTCTCTCTCGGCCTTAGGAAGGCAACACCAAACCACTCCAGAAGAATCATATAGAAAAACTGCAGGACTTGTCCAAGTAGTCGCCAGGAGAAAAGGAGGAGGAGGGAGGAGGAGAACTAACTGAAGTTACAGTTAAATGGTCAAATAGCTATTGAGTAGCTGCCAGGTTCTATCAACTCCAGTGGAAAACATCTGCTGACAGATAATGAGAAAGTCTTCAGCCCGAGACCTTGGGGTTAGGGAAGATAATACATGAGTGAAGGACCTGGGAGACCTCTCCCGTCTGTGCTTCCATTTAGATTTTGTTTATTTGATTACCTGGTATCCCCAGCCTCATTCCCTTCTTCCAAATGGCACTCAAGACAGTTAAGCTAAGTAAAACTAAACGATACTGCAAATCAAACAAAAGCAAGATGGGTTTAGCAAACAGGGTTACATAGATTTTCTCAAGAGGTGGACAAAAGCCTGAAGCTAGATTTTCTCATTTGTTAGCATTACAGAGCACATGGGGGCAGAGAAAGGCAGTTATGGATCTCCTCTGTGCTCCTTTATTCTTCTTGGAAGCTGATTGGAGATCTCTACATAAAAGAAAAGTAAATATAGTCTATCCAACAATGAATGAGGGGACTGGAGACTAAACTATACACTGAATGGTTGCAGGAACTAAGTATAGCTAGTGTAGTAAAGAGAAGGACTGGGGAGATATGATAGCAGTCTTCCAATATCTGAGGGGCTGCCAGAGAGGAAGGGGTCAGGCTGTTTTCCAAAGCACCTGATGATCAGGCAAGGAATAGCAGATGGAAACTGAACAACCTGGAAATAAGTAGGAATTTTCTGACAATGAGAACAATCATCCAGTGGAACAGGAAGTGATGACCTTGGCGTCCTTAGCAACCTGCCGGTGACGTCAAAGCTCCAAACGCCGAATACGATCCCGAACTTTTCCCCAAGTTTCAAAAAAATTCGGGTTCGTGTTCGGCATACCGAACACCGCAAAATTCGGTACGGACCCAAATTGTGCGAGTTCGGTTTGCCCATCAATAATTATGGACTTCTCAAGTAGCTTTAAAAGAGGATGAGGCAAAATAAGGAACACAAAGACCATTTGTGATTATTGGTCTTGTTAGTTGCCACTTCCAAATCAAAAGGCATGTGTTAAATACCAGCTGCCAAGGAGCAATATTGATGAAAGTCTATCACTTTCATTACTTAACTTAACTTAACTCTCAGGGATAGCAATAGTATTTAGACTTATATACTTCTTCATAGTGCTTTTACAGCCCTCTCTAAGTGGTTTAAAGAATCAGCATATTGCCCCCAACAATCTGGGTCCTCATTTTACCCACCTTGGAAGGATGGAAGGCTGAGTCCACCTTGAACCAGTGGTGAGATTTGAATGCCGATATGCAGCTAGCAGTCAGCTGAAGTAGCCTGCAGTGCTGCACTTTAACCACTGCACCACCCCAGATCTTAGACATTTGCTAAACACTAGGTGCCCCAAAAGATCCAATCCAATCTATAGGATTTTGGGTTGATCAAACATTACATTTCCCTCCTCTTTTAACAACCCTGTAATCCTTTGCATTGAGGTGGAGTCAGGACTAGTGATGGGTGAACTGAACCCACACAATTCAGGTTGGTACGCCGAACCTGAACCCGAAATTTTTCGAAACTTTGGGCAAAGTTCGAAGTCGTGTTCAGTGTTTGGAGCTTTGACATCACTGGCAGGTTGCTAAGGACGCCAAGGTGATTACTTCCTGGATTCCATGGAATCCAGGAAGTGATCACCTTGGCGTCCTTAGCAACCTGCCGGTGATGTCAAAGCTCCGCCCCTGTAATCTCTTCGTGGGAGGGATTCCCCAGCTCCTTCAAAGGGAGGTCTTCACGTAAAAATAAACATTGTTATTTTTACGTGAAAGGACCGCCCTTCACGTAAAAATAACAATGTTTATTTTTACATGAAGACCTCCCTTTGAAGGAGCTGGGGAATCCCTCCCCCGAAGAGATTCCAGAGGCGGAGCCTTGACGTCACCGGCAGGTTGCTAAGGACATCAAGGTGATCTCTTCCTGGATTCCATGGAATTCAGGAAGTGATCACCTTGGCGTCCTTAGCAACCTGCCGGTATACGTGACATCAAAGCTCTGCCCCTGGAATCTCTTGCTGGGATTCCCCGTTCAGGTCTGGGTTCGGGTTCGGTTCAGATTCAGCTGAATTTTGCGTAAAGTTCGCCCGAACTTGCCGAACCCAAACACCGTTGTGTTAGCCCATCACTAGTCAGGACAACTGAATGAAGCTGAGCATTTACTGGTCTATGCAGAGCTCACAGAATATATTTTCTCGTTCCACCCAGAGAGGGAAATACCTAGGATCGAACTCACAGCCTCCTGAATGTGAGGCAAGAGCCCCACCTCCTGGCCGCCACTCCATTAAATGTATCATCTTGCATTATTAAATAATAAATTAAACTGCCTGGATTTTTAGGACACAGTCCTAAAGGCTGTAAAAATTCAGCCAAACCCACTTAAGAATTTAACATTGCTCTCAACATTGGGCTGAAGTTCCATTTAAACAACACCCAGGGGAAGCAAAGTCCATTAAGCACTGATCGTAGTAGGGCTTTCATCTGAATAAATATGCTTTATTGCTGCCTATAGACTTCTTCTCCTTTACAAATTTGTCTGGCAGCTTATTTTTAACTGTGAAGATAGAGATTCGTGCCATCCAAGCAGCTCTGGCAACGCTTTTTTTGTAATCCCATGCATATATTTATTTGCCCGCAAGCCCATTTTATCTCCGTTTTGCTTCACTCTTCTACCATGTGACGTTCCGATCACATTTCCTCTCATAAGCCCGTGTCCACAGGGTGTGATAAAAAGCAAAATCCAGAAGACAACAACAACCATGGTGCAATCGAAGGTCTATCTGATTTTGATCCTACCAGCCATCATAGCTTGCCGTATTTTGGATACAGCCTTGCTCTAGCTAGCAGCCCTTTTGGCCATCTGTGCTTCCATTGAATGTGAAGGTGAGAATGTCTGGGGGGACTTTATTAGATTTGTATCCCGCCCCTCTCCGTAGACTCGGGGCGGCTCACAACAGCAATAACACAGTATATAACAAATCTAATAATTAAATGTCTCTAAAAACCCCTTATTTAAAATAGAAACATACACACAAAAATACCATGCATAAACTGTATAGGCCCGGGGGAGATGTCTCAATTCCCCCAAGCCTGACGACAGAGGTGGGTTTTAAGAAGTTTACAAAAGACAAGGAGGGTGGGGGCAATTCTAATCTCCGGGGGGAGCTGGTTCCAGAGGGTCGGGGCTGCCACAGAGAAGGCTCTTCCCTGGGTCCTGCCAGACGACATTGTTTAGTCAACGGGACCCAGAGAAGGCCAACTCTGTGGGACCTAACCGGTCGCTGGGACTTGTGCGGCAGAAGGCAGTGCCTGAGATATTCTAGCCCGATGCCATGAAGGGCTTTATAGGTCATAACCAACACTTTGAATTGTGACCGGAAACTGATCAGCAACCAATGCAGACTGCGGAGTGTTGGTGAGACATGGGCATACCTAGGGAAGCCCATGATTGCTCTCGTAGCTGCATTTTGCACAATGGCAGCACCCATGAACTTGCACTCACAGAATTAGCTCCATGACATCATCGCCAGCTTTCTAATAATTGAGGATAATCAAGGCTGTTCCCTGTAGAATTTGTCCCATGCCGTTCGTTGGCCAGGGCAATTATTTGACACTATAGATATAATTCATTCCTTTTTCCTGTCTCAGGCACGATTGGGATGAATAAATATCCAGGCAACCCCAGGTTATCAGCTAGGAGTTGGACAAAACAGATGGAAACTAGAAGATGAAAGTTTAATAATATGAGAGTTATTTGGAAAGTAAGGTTAGAAGGCACGTAGTTCTCACGGGGAATGTTCATGGGGGAAGTTGGTATTACTATTGTGTAGCGGGAAGCCAGCGGAAGAGAACGTGCAGTGCCAGTGGTCAGTAGATCATTGACTGGCGTTGTGGTGAAGGTTAGAGATGAGCGGCCTCATTCCGTTTCCCTCCAAGGGAGAAATGTGCATTGTGATACACTGCCTGAATGCTAAGGGCATGAATGCTGCTGCGATGGGTGTCCAAGATGCTTACTGAAGAGCACAAAATGGACAGCCAGTGCAGCCCTAGAATTTCCTGACTGTTTCGAGATTGAAGGCGAGGCTTTTCTCAACTGTATAGTGACAGGAGATGAAATTTGGGCTTTGGGCGAACCCAATGAAGTTCGGGTTTGGCGAACTCACCCGAACTTTGCCGTGAAGTTCGGGTGAGTTCGCCGAACCCAAATCCGAACCCAAACTTTTGCTTGCAGCAAGCCTTTTCTGTAAAAATAAACAAGGAGGTGGGGAATTCCCCACCTCCTTTTGCTTCCTTTTATTTTTACAGAAAAGGATGCCACGGCGGTGCTGCAAGCAAAAGGAGGTGGGAAATCCCATGAAGGGATTCCGTGGGCGGGGCTTTGACGTCACGGAGACTCCTTCCTCCGCGTTTTGGCTGGCCAGGAAGTAGTCTCTGTGACATCAAAGCCCCGCCCCCGGAATCCCTTCGTGGGATTTCCCAACTCCTTCTGCTTCCCCACTCTCCTACCGGATGGCGGCGTTTCGCGGTGTTTGGCCAAACCCGAACCTGAACTTTACCCTTTAAAAAGTTTGGGTTCAGCATGCCGAACACTGCAAAGTTCGGCACGAACCCGAACTTTGCAGGTTCGGTTTGCCCAACAATACTTATTACCACACTCCAGAGAGCAAACTTCAATCAATGCCCCACCCTTTCTCCTTCAACCAAAAAATTCAAAACCCAGCAATTGGCGAGGAATAATAATAATAATAATAATAATAATAATAATAATAATAATAATTATTATTATTAATTAGATTTGTATGCCGCCCCTCTCCGAAGACTCTTGGGCAGCCATTGCACACAAATCTTGGGCACCCATCTCAGCAGCAGCCATGCCCTTAGCGTAATGGATAATAATGCAGATTTTGGCCAATTTCTTATTTTCCGTGAACTCATTACCCGGCTCTGTAGTATCATATCCCAACCCCCAAAACTTTACCCTTAGACCAGTGGTTCTCAACCTTTCTAAGGCTGCGACCCCTTGATACAGTTCCTCATGTTGTAGTGACCCCCAACCATAAGTCTAGCGCCAATTCTCCCAACAGAGCTTTGAGTTGATTGGCAGGAAGGTCAGAGAGATGCCCCCACTGTAATCGCCTGATTGGTCGGATTGTAAAAATATGTTCCAAGATGCCAGAATAGAAGCTTTAGTTCCTAATACCAGGAGAAATTTGTCTTTTCCCAGGGTCTCAGGCGACCCCCGTGAAATGGTCATTCGACCCCCAAAGGGGTCCCGACCCACAGGTTGAGAACCACTGCCTTAGACTATCCACTGCTGACCTCACTTGATTCCTAAGAGGTCAGTAAGGAGCATGCGTAAGTACACCAGCGTGCCTACCATCCCCTGTCCTACTAGTATCATGTATATAAACATTGTTATATCTTTGTATACTACCAATACGTACCTGACAAAATAAATAAATACTGTACAAATAAATAAATAAAGATTTACAGGTGTTTGTTTACATAGATGAAGACAAATAGCAAATAAAGGATGGTTTCTCCTTCCGACTGACGCAATTCAAAATCTTCCAGCTTCGAGTACATGTAAAATACAATTTCAACTCATCTGGAAACTTCCTAACTAAGCCAAGATGTTCGTCTTTGCATGCCTGCTGCTGTGTATTATTGTCTGGCATACTTTTATAGGTAACCAGAGTAAAGCAAAGAAGTGGGGAGAGATGGAGAAGGGGGAATTTAAGCATCTTTTTTAAAAAAACGCCAGGATGTGAACCTTGAGCAAAGATGATATAATACGGATATTAAAAGTAAAGGTTATCTTTGTGACCCCAGAGCTTGGATGTGATCCTTTTGGCCTTGAGGGTGGGAAGACAAGCAGGAAATGGAAAATATATCTTATGCACAACAGGTCGATGTTCAGACTCTGCAAAAGTATTTTCCCTCTAATGAAGTCCCCCTATGCCAGTGCTTGATTTTATTTCTCACTTTGTTTTGATTTAACATGGAGGTGTTTCAAAGTTGATTCTATCAGAAGGGGTGGAGGAGTTACTGTGTATATCTTTTCTTTTGCCTTGTTTATTTATGCTTTTTTTTTCTTCTTTAAGGATCATACTAATGGACTAGAGAAGGAAGGACAATAAAAAAAGTGTTTGCCCAGGTTCGCCTGGTGCACCAGTCCACCTATCTGGACCGGGACTCACTGCTCACAGTCACTCATGCCCTCATCACCTCGAGGTTCGACTACTGTGATGCTCTCTACATGGGGCTACCTTTGAAAAGTGTTCGGAAACTTCAGATCGTGCAGAATGCAGCTGCGAGAGCAGTCATGGGCTTACCTAGGTATGCCCATGTTTCACCATCACTCCGCAGTCTGCATTGGATGCCGATCAATTTCCGGTCACAATTCAAAGTGTTGGTTATGGCCTTTAAAGCCCTTCATGGCACTGGACCAGAATATCTCCGCATGAATCCCAGCGACCGATTAGGTCCCACAGAGTGGGTCTTCTCCGGGTCCCGTCAACTAAACAATGTCAGTTGGCGGGCCCCAGGGGAAGAGCCTTCTCTGTGGCGGCCCCGACACTCTGGAACCAACTCCCCCCAGAGATTAGAACTGCCCCTACTCTCCCTGCCTTTCGTAAACTACTTAAAACCCACCTTTGCCATCAGGCATGGGGGAACTGAATCACCTCCCCCGGGCATGTACAAGTTATGCATGGTATGTTTGTGTGTGTGTTTGTTTAGAAATATGGGGTTTTTAAATATTTTAAATTATTTAGATTTGTCATGAATTGTTGTATCCAGCTGTGAGCCGCCCCGAGTCTGCGGAGAGGGGCGGCATACAAATCTACATAATAAATAAAATAAATAAATAAAATATTAAGTATTCAATAAATAGTGCATAAACGTAATAACCCCATTGTGTCCCATCCCCCGGTAGGGGCAGCAGCCCATCACTTTGCCCAGCCACAAATATGTGGCTAAATAGGATGGCCACCTGCAGTCGGCACTATCCGTTCTCTTGACCCGTTCTGAACCAGCAAAATTCCACCTCTGCTCCAAAGCCAGACTAATAGTAGCTGGAAAGGTTTCCTTCTCTTCTCCACAGCTAAATTGCAGAGAAGGCTCAGAAAATGTTGGGCCACAGCTGAGATGCAGCACAATTTCTCCCCCGAACTGTTTTCTTTCAACAGAGCATTGTGCAGTTGGCTTGCCTTTATTAATCTTGTCTTGTCCAAAAACATTTGACTGATAACAATAATACCAATAGTAATACCCCTTAGACTTATAGACGGCTTTATAGTACTTTACAGCACTTTCTCAGCGGTTAGAAGTGGAGTCAGCATGTTGTCCCCAACAATCTGGGTCCTCGTTTTACTGACCTTGGAAGGGTGGAAGGCTGAGTCAACCTTGAGCTGTTCAGGATCGAACTCCTGACAGTCGGCAGAGTTAGCCTGCCATACTGCATTCTTTTTTCTTTCTTTTTTGTAAATTTTTACTTACAAAACTATATACAAAAAACATAACAACATATAAACATCAATAGACAATATACAATAACAACGGAAAATACATTTAAAAGGTTGGGCGGGTGAACGGCAGATCTATGATAATCAGTTGTGCTATGAATATTCTCAATATCCCGATATAGTATAGTTAAATAATTACATTGTATATAAATAAGAGATAAAGTTGAGTATGAAATAGCAGAAAAATTATAAATAGATAGGTTGGTTTTCGTATAGTGTATATATTTTTTCAATCTTTTACTAAAATAAAATGCCATACTGCATTCTAATCACTGTGCCACCACAGACTTTCCTTCCTTCCTTCCTTCCTTCCTTCCTTCCTTCCTTCCTTCCTTCCTTCCTTCCTTCCTTCCTTCCTTCTCTTTGCCTTCTCTCTTTCCATCCCTTCCTTCCTTCTCTTTGCCTTCTCTCTTTCCATCCCTTCCTTCCTTTCTTTTCTTTGCCTTCTCTCGTTCCATCCCTTCCTTCCTTCCTTCCTCCCTTCCTCTTTCTCCCTTTCTTTTTTAGCACTTAGCAATAACACTTAGACATATATTCCACGTCACAGTGCTTTACGTCTCTCACTAAGTGGCTTCCCGAGACAGCATATTGCCCCCAACAATGTGGGTTCTCAATTTACCAACCTTGGAAGAATGGAAGGCTGAGTCAACTTTGAGCTGGTGAGAATCAAACTGCTGGCAGTCAGCAGAATCAGTCTGCAATGCTGCCTTATAATCACTGTGCCACCATGGCCCAAGCTTTAGAAGATTCAAAACAGCGTCCTTGGCAAGATTCTGCCTTTCTGTAAGAATGTGTAATCATTCATATGAGTCTGAATTTGGAAGACAGGGTGACTGTTCACAATATATCTTTTATATTTTATTTATTTATTTATTTATTTATTGGATTTGTATGCCGCCCCTCTCCAGAGACTCGGGGCGGCTAACAGCGACAATAAAACAGTGTACAATAGTAATTTGGTATTGATGATTAAAAATCAATTAATATAAAAACCAAACATACATACATACATACATACCATGCATAGAATTGTAAAGGCCTAGGGGGAAAGAGGATCTCAATTCCCCCATGCCTGGTGGCAGAGGTGGGTTTTAAGTTGTTTACGAAAGGCAAGGAGGGTGGGGGCCGTTCTAATCTCTGGGGGGAGTTGGTTCCAGAGGGCTGGGGCCGCCACAGAGAAGGCTCTTCCCCTGGGTCCCGCCAGGCGACATTGCTTAGTTGACGGGACTCGGAGAAGATCCACTCTGTGGGACCTAACTGGTCGCTGGGATTCATGCAGCAGAAGGCGGTCCCTGGGGTAATCTGGTCCGGTGCCATGAAGGGCTTTATAGGTCATAACCAACACTTTGAATTGTGACCGGAAACTGATCGGCAACCAATGCAGACTGCGGAGTGTTGGTGTAACATGGGCATATTTGGGAAAGCCCATGATTGCTCTCGCAGCTGCATTCTGCACGATCTGAAGTTTCCGAACATTTTTCAAAGGTAGCCCCATGTAGAGAGCGTTACAGTAGTCAAGCCTCGAGGTGATGAGGGCAGGAGTGACTGTGAGCAGTGACTCCCGGTCCAAGTAGGGTCGCAACTGGTGCACAAGGCGAACCTGGGCAAACGTCCCCCTCGCCACAGCTGAAAGATGTTTCTCTAATGTCAGCTGTGGATCGAGGAGGACGCCCAAGTTGCGAGCCTTCTCTGAGGGGGCCAGTGATTCTCCCCCCAGGGTAATGGATGGACAGATGGAGTTGTCCTTGGGAGGTAATATTAAAGGGACAATTCAAATCACTTTAAGTTTCAACTCAGCTGGCCAAAAAAGAATGAAGATATACAGCCTACATATAGCTACTGAAGTAGAGTTTAATCTTCCCCTAAAGCATTTTTCTATTTTAACGTGAAATAGATATATAAGATGCATTCCAGTATTTTTAGATTGGACTTTCTCTCCTGTAAGATGGTCAGAGGCCTCCTCTGGTGCATTTCCTCTTCCCATGCAGAATATAAGAAATAGAATCAGTTAAATATATTCTTTTACATTACAGTGGTACCTTGGTACTCAACTGCTTTGAAATCTATCGAATTTGGTACTCAGTATATTTTGATGCAAATATAGAAACATAAAAGACTGACAGCAGAAAAAGACCTCATGTCCTATCTAGTCTGCCCTTATACTATTTTCTGTATTTTATCTTAGAATGGATTTATGTTTATCCCAGGCATGTTTAAATTCAGTCACTGTGGATTTACCAACCATGTCTGCTGGAAGTTTGTTCCAAGGATCTACTACTCTTTCAGTAAAATAATATTTTCTCACGTTGCTTTTGATCTTTTCCCCAACTAACTTCAAATTGTATCCCCTTGTTCTTGGGTTCACTTTCCTATTAAAAACACTTCCCTCCTGGACCTTATTTAACCCTTTAACATATTTAAATGTTTCGATCATGTTCCCCCTTTTCCTTCTGTCCTCCAGACTATACAGACTGAGTTCATGAAGTCTTTCCTGATACGTTTTATGCTTAGGACCTTCCACCATTCTTGTAGCCTGTCTTTGGACCCGTTCAATTTTGTCAATATCTTTTTGTAAGCGACGTCTCCAGAACTGAACACAGTATTCCAAATGTGGTCTCACTAGCACTCTATATAGTGGAATCACAATCTCCCTCTTCCTGCTTGTTATACCTCTAGCTATGCAGCCAAGCATCCTACCTGCTTTCCCTACCGCCTGACTGCACTGTTCACCCATTTTGAGACTGTCAGAAATCACTACCCCTAAATCCTTCTCTTCTGAAGTTTTTGCTAACACAGAACTGCCAATACAATACTCAGATTGAGGATATTTTGTCCCAGTACTCCTCATTTGTTTGGTACTCAACGGACAAACAAGAACTTGATGATGTTGGCTGCCTTGTGACTTACTACAATGTTCCTTATTGAAAAAAAAAAAGTTTGGTACTCATCTTTTGGATACCCACCATGCCTCCCAGAACAAATTAATGATGAGTTAGCAAAAACTTCAGAAGAGAAGGATTTAGGGGTAGTGATTTCTGACAGTCTCAAAATGGGTGAGCAGTGTGGTCGGGCAGTAGGAAAAGCAAGTAGGATGTTTGGCTGCATAGCTAGAGGTATAACAAGCAAGAAGAGGGAGATTGTGATCCCCTTATATAGAGTGCTGGTGAGACCACATTTGGAATACTGTGTTCAGTTCTGGAGACCTCACCTACAAAAAGATATAAACAAAATTGAACAGGTCCAAAGACGGGCTACAAGAATGGTGGAAGGTCTTAAGCATAAAATGTATCAGGAAAGACTTCATGAACTCAATCTGTATAGTCCGGAGGACAGAAGGAAAAGGGGGGACATGATCGAAACATTTAAATATGTTAAAGGGTTAAATAAAGTTCAGGAGGGAAGTGTTTTTAATAGGAAAATGAACACAAGAACAAGGGGACAGAATCTGAAGTTAGTTGGGGGAAAGATCAAAAGCAACGTGAGAAAATATTATTTCACTGAAAGAGTAGTAGATCCTTGGAACAAACTTCCAGCAGACGTGGTTGGTAAATCCACAGTAACTGAATTAAACATGCCTGGGATAAACATATATCCATTGTTAAGATAAAATACAGGAAATAGTATAAGGGCAGACTAGATGGATCATGAGGTCTTTTTCTGCCGTCAATCTTCTAAGTTTCTATGTTTCTATGAGTACCATGGTACCACTGCATAGGTTTTACATGATATTGCACCCAAATCTTATTCCTCCCCTTTTAGATATCTTCTTGGCTTGACTTTGCTGCTTATGGATATGGTCTTCAACACAACATACATTATTGCAAAGCTCTGTTATTTTGCATCAAAACTTCAGTAGGAAGTCCACGCTGTATATGTTATTTGTTGTTTCTCTATTTGCCTCCCCCCACTATTGTTTTCTTTTACTTGGGGGCTGAAGGCATAAAGAAAATGAAATTAGATTGGATTGAATCATCTCTGTACATATTCTAGGTTCAATAAAATCATCTGCTACAACGTCCTTCCTGTCAATGACTACTTCAGCTTTAATTGCAACAACACATGAGCACACAACAGATACAAACTTAAAGTAAACTCGACTGCAGGAAATACAACTTTAGTAACTGAGTAGTTTATGCATGGAACTCACTACCTGACTCTTTAGTATCATTACCTAACCCCAAAAACTTTAACCTTAGACTATCCACTGTTGACCTCTCCCAATTCCTAAGAGGTCAGTAAGGGGTGTGCATAAGTGCACCAGTGTGCCTTCTGTCCCCTGTCCTAATGTTTCTGTCTTACTAATATCATGTATATAAACATTATGTTTTTGTATACCACCAATACATACTTGAGTGATGGATGGATGGATGGATGAAAGAAAGAAGGAAGGAAGGAAAGAAGGAAGGAAGGAAGGAAAGAAAGAAGGAAAGAAGGGAGGAAGGAAGGAAGGAAGGAAAGAATATGAACACTTCTGCCCATTTTTTTCATTCATTTTTCATTGAGATTTTTTTTTTCATTTTTCATTAAGGTAAAGTTCTTCTAAGGTTTTCATGCTGATGTGAACTTTACTCAGCTCATTTTTTTCATTTTTGGGAAAGGAAAGACCCACTTCAGCTTTTGACCAACTGACCTTTGCCCTCTCTGCCACCCCCCAGCCTTCCTTTATAGCCATTGGCTTCCCCCCAGCTCCTTCCTCTTCAAAGTTAACTTTCAAACCCAATTGCAATGTGCCAACTCAGCAGTCAACTTCTGATTGAAGATGTCTCTCAGGGACCATTGAAAAGCTCTCCCCTTAACCCTTCTTCCTTCTCTCTCCCTCTTCCACTCTGAGATTCCAGGACTTTTCCTGTTGTGCTGGTGGCTCCAGATAAGATTACATTTGCTCTCTCCCCCCCCCCCTCTAAAAATAGCCCATTTTGCTTTATTGTTCTTCAAAGAGATTTGTGGCAGGACAAGATCATGATCTCAACTCTTGCTAAGAAGGGGGCAAAAAAATAACAGGAATTAATAAATAACAAAAAGATGGCACACGGGGTCTAAGTTTGGCCTTTATTCCCTCACTGAAACATCCTGGAAGACATCTCTTCTTTTCCTGTTCATCTTGGATGCTTCACATTTCTCCTCTGAATTAAAGCTCTACAAGAATCTGGTAATGGAATAGAATAGAATAGAACAGAACAGAGTAGAGTATAGAGAACAGTAAAGTAGAGTAGAGTAGTGTAGAGTAGTGTAGAGTATAATAGAGTAGAGTAGAGTAGAGTACAGTAGAGTAAAATAGAATAGAATAGAACAGAACAGAGTAGAGTATAGAGAAGAGTAAAGTAGAGTAGTGTAGAGTATAATAGAATAGAGTAGTGTAGAGTAGAGTAGAGTACGGTAGAGTAGAGTAAAATAGAATAGAACGGAACAGAACAGAACAGAACAGAATAGAATTCATTATTGGTCAAGTGTGATTGGAAGCACAAGGAATTTTTCCTTGGTGCATGTTCTGTCTGGGTCCCCCCAGATGCCAACACCAACCAAAAAGAGTAGCCAGACACACTGGTAAAAAGCAAAGGCAGTTTATATAATTCAAAGCAAACACAGGTAACAAAAACTGTTCTTACAGACAGGAACACGATGAAGCTTCACAGAGGTTTCACGAAGGCCAGGCAATAAAACAGGATTCTTGCTGGCAAAAACAACACTGGAGATAATAAAACCCACGCCTCCCCCAAGTCTTTCAGCCTTCTAGGCCACAAGCCAAGATCAGAGACGCCAAGAATCGAAGCAAGGTCACAGGACTCCCAGTTGATAACTGTCCACGAGACTGTAAGGGAGGGCCTGCCTTTTCAACCCTGCTGAGGAGAACCACACCCAAACCCAGCTGTTGCCTATTAGGGATGGAAATACCTGGCTAATTGTCCCCTTCGTTGTGCTGCCCTTCTCTGCCTCATATCTATGATGGCTTGTGCGTTCTCATCTAATGATTCCAAGCTACTCGCTGGGGAGAGCCCCCCCCCCAGGGATCTCAGGCTGCTCTCCCTCCTCCTCTTCCTGACGTTCCTCTCCCCCGTCTGCCTGGTCCTCCCCCTCCTGATCACTGTCCTCCCCCTCCTGGTCACTGTCCTCCTCCTCTGGGCATGGATCCGGCAGAGCTCCAGCCGGTCCCTGAGGAGCCTCAGGCTGAATCACAACAGTGCATATGCTCTCAGTGTACATAAAAGAAGAGATAAGTTCATCAAGAATCATAAAGTACAACATTTAATTATAGTCCAGCTACAAATAAGCAATCAAATCATATTAGGAACCTGTCAATATAAATTGTAAGGATACAAACAATGAAATTACAGTCCTTTGTGGGAGGAGATGGGTGATGGGAACGATGAGAAGTTTAATAGTAATCATAGTGCAGACTTAGTAAATAGTTTGACAGTGTTGAGGGAATTGCTTATTAGAGCGATGGTGTCTGGGGAAAAAACTGTTCCTGTGTCTAGTTGTTTTGGTGTGCAGTGCTGTATAGTGTCGTTTTGAGGGTAGGAGTTGAAACAGTTTATGTCCAGGATGCGAGGGGTCAGTAAATATTTTCACCACCCTCTTTTTGAGTCATGCAGTATCCAGGTCCTCAATGGAAGGCAGGTTGACAGCCATAGTTTTTTCTGCAGTTCTGATTCTCCTCTGAAGGCTGCAGAAGGGCTGCAGAACCAAATCTGTAAAAGATGGGGAGAAGCCTCTGTGGGGCCACTCTAGGAATCTCCTGGGAGGAAACAAGGCTGGAAAAGGAAGGGAGAAGCCTCCGCGGGGCCTCTCTAGGAATCTCCTGAGAGGAAACAAGGCTGGAAAAGAAAGGGAGAAGCCTCCGTGGGGCCTCTCTAGGAATCTCTTGGGAGGAAACAAGGCCGGAAAAGGAAGGGAGAAGCCTCCGTGGGGCCTCTCTAGGAATCTCCTGGGAGGAAACAGGGCCGGAAAAGGTGAGGAGAAGCCTCCGTGGGGCCTCTCTAGGAATCTCCTGGGAGGAAACAGGGCCAGAAAAGGCGGGGAGAAGCCTCCATGGGGCCTCTCTAGGAATCTCCTGGGAGGAAACATGGCCTCCACCCTCCCTGTGGTTTCCCCAATTGCACACATTATTTGCTTTTACATTGATTCCTATGGGAAAAATAGCTTCTTATTACAACAAACCTTTCCACTTAAGAACCTGGTCACGGACCAAATTAAGTTCTTAAGTAGAGGTACCACTGTACTTTTAAAGCAAATCACGGCATTTATTAAGTGAATCCTGTTAAGTGAATCCAGCTTCCTCCTTGAATTTCTCTTGAAAGAAGGTGGCAGGGAAGATCATCGGTTGCCAAGAATCACATAATCCTGGGATGCTGCAGTTTTTCTAAATACATGCCAATTGGGGTGGATTGCTACTTCCGCCACTAACGGTGCACTCCATGTGCAGCTTTGGCTCTCTTGCATGTACACGCACACATGTTCCATCGTGTTTCTGCTTCTGCGCGTGCACAGGAAGTAAAAACGTGCTGAAATATCTCAGGTGAACACAAGAACAAGGGGACGCAATCTGAAGTTAGTTGGGGGAAAGATCAAAAGCAACACGAGAAAATATTATTTTACTGAAAGAGTAGTAGATGCTTGGAACAAACTTCCAGCAAACGTGGTAGATAAATCCACAGTTATTGAATTTAAACATGCCTGGGATAAACATATATCCATCCTAAGATAAAATATATAAAATAGTATAAGGGCAGACTAGATGGACCATGAGGTCTTTTTCTGTCGTCAGACTTCTATGTTTCTAAGGGGGACATGCACGCATGTGAGATTTTGGCTAGTTTTTTACTTCCGTGTAAAAAAAATCTCGCTTGCACTCACGACCCCTTGCCAGATTTTGCTTCTTTCAATGCTCCCAAAGCAAAATATGCTGAGATATGCGTGCATGCCTGCAAAAGAATTGAAGCTGTGCACGCAGTGCACCATGCGCTACCAGTGTGGCATTCTCTACAGCAGTGTTTCCCAACCTTGGCAACTTGAAACTATTTGGACTTCAACTCCCAGAATTCCCCAGCCAGCGAATGCTGGCTGGGGAATTCTGGGAGTTGAAGTCCAAATAGCTTCAAGTTGCCAAGGTTGGGAAACACTGCTCTATAGTACCGGTAGCAACCCACTACTGATGCCAAATTGCCAAGAATCCAAATTTTGATGATATAAGTACAGGATTGCTATGACAACTGTCACTTCAAGGACTGATTTTAAATCACATTTTATTTGTTATCTTTTTCATGCTGTGGCAAGTTCAAACGATTGCTAAAGGTATGATTGTAAGTCAAGGACAACCTTTATCTGGGTGATGTGAAAATGTATATTTCCCCAAGATCATGACTGAAGTGTGTTAGTTTCCAGCACAATAGGGCTGATAAATATGTCAGCGCCTGATGAAGAGATTACAGTTTCCATCATGGTTGTTAATGGCATTTTAGAAATACAATGTTAACTGCACCTTCCTTGCAACGTGGCACTTCAGTTCATGTTTATCCTGTTGCTCTCGAACTTGACAGGGAATCAGAAAGACCGAGGGAAAACAGGGTGGCAAGTGGAAATTTGTGTTATTTTTGGGGCGCTGATGAATGAACAATGGTTTCCAAACTACATCCCTTTTATCTTTGACCACAAATAGGCACTATCATCCCTGCCCCCCCCCGAACCTCTTATACCAATAGCATTTAGACTTATATACCACTTCACAGAGCTTTACAGCCCTCTCTAAGCAATTTACATAGAGTCAGCATATTCCCCCTGTTGTGTCTGGGCCTGGGCCAGCCGTTGCTCCCACAGATGGAAGAGACGCGGCACACATTGAATGCGAAAGCCTGGCTGACAGCCAGGAAGATGTGGCAGACAGTCAGGAAGATGTGGCAGACAGCCAGGAGGACGAGGCCACTGGTACCCAGGATTCAGCAGACAGCCCAGGGGATTTGGCATACAGTCCCTCAGACAGTCTTTCATCTCTGGATTCTTCTGCAGATCAATATATTGATCTGTGTAGCAGAAGAGCTATGCAGAGAAGGGATCGACTGAAGGAGTATTACAAGTCATCATCGTAGCACCTGGACTGGGTGTGGTTCTTATACTGAGGGCTGGGTGTGGTTTCCTTAATGAGGGCTAAAGGGATAAAAGGGAACAGAGGCCCAAGGCAAACTGTGGCTGTTTATCTGTGTTATTTTGTGGTTCCTGCTCTGAAGTTTCTGTTCCGTGACTTTGGAGTTTTCAACCCAGCTTTTTCAGACAAGTGGGAGGTGAAAACTCTGGGATTGCTGTTTGCTTCAAAGATTCAAAAGGACTCCTGAAACGTCTTTGCTCATTCCAGGTTGTCTTTGTTTGTTTTTTCCTGTGTTTTTGTATGCGGCTGAAGTAAGCCTTGCACTATCATTGTTTTTGGACACTAAGAACTGTTTTGAGTAACACTTTTTTGTTTATTTAATACAAGTTTGCTGATTGGCAGAGCACGTGTGTGTTTGATTTCTTTTCCTTGGACTATTACGTATTGCCTGAGCCAGTCAGGCAGAACACCCCCCAAAATCTGGGTCCTCATTTTACCAACCTTGGAAGGATGGAAGTTTGAGTCAACCTTGAGCCTACTGAGATTCGATCTGACAAACTGCTGGCAGCTGGTGATCAGCAGTAGTAGCTTGCAGTACTGCATCCTAACCATTGCACCACAAAAGGCTTTTATGAATTATGGATAAGGGGAAGGATGAACCTTGGTGGTACAATGGTTAGAGTATAATACTGCAGGCTACTTCTGCTGCCTGCCGGCAGAGTTTGTCATTTCAAATCTCACCAGCTCAAGGTTTACTCAGCTTTCAGCCTTAGAGGGGGTATAAAGCATTGTAAAGTGGCATATAAGTCTAAGTGCTATTTCTCAACATTAAGCTCAGTTTCTAGTAACCATGTGCAATATATACTGCTCAAAAAAATAAAGGGCACACTCAAATAACACATCCTAGATAATTCTCATTGAATACTTTGCTCTGTACAAAGTTGAATGTGCACAAACAGCAGGTGAAATTGATTGTCAATCAGTGTTGCTTCCTAAGTGGACAGTTTGATTTCACAGAAGTTTGATTTACTTGGAGTTCTATTGTGTTGTTTAAGTGTTCCCTTTATTTATTTTTTATTGCTGGGTTTTTCCCTGGTCCCCCCAGGCTGTTTTCAACCTTCCAGTCTAGCCTGAAATGTGGGAATCTGCTTGTGGTCTCTTCTCCCCCCCCCCAAAAAAAAAATAATCACCAGATCTTGTTTTTCCTTGTACAGTTCAGCTCAAAAGGCCCTTATATAACTGTAATTCTCCTGTCTCCATATCACTAGTGCTCACATTCTTTGCCATACCATTAGATATTTGCCCCCTGCGGAAATAAACATCAGTTCAGACAGAGAAATGTGTCAATGGTTTTGTGGGAAAACTTCCAAAGGCATAGATGTGGGGAGGGGGAGAGGCAGGAGACACAGAGATAGACAGAGATACAAGTAGAGAGAGGCAGAGACAGAGAGAGGGGGGAGGGAGGGAGAGAGGGAGAAAGACACACACATAGAGACATAGAGAGAGACAGACAGACAGACAGACAGAGACACACAAAGGGACAGAGAGAAACAGAGACAGAGAGATAGAGACAGAGAGAGACAAGGAGAGAGAGGCAGAGACAGAGAGGGGGGAGGGAGAGAGGGAGACAGACACACAGGGAGACATATGGACAGACAGACAGACAGACAGACAGAGACACACAAAGAGACAGAGAGAAACAGAGAGACAGAGATAGACAGAGAGACAAGGAGAGAGAGGCAGAGACAGAGAGGGCGAGGGAGGGAGAGAGGGAGAAAGACAGAAACATAGAGAGACAGAGACAGACAGACAGAGAGACAGAGACACAAAAAGAGACAGAGAGACAGAGACAGACAGAGAGGCACACAAACACACACACAAAGAGAGACAGACTTCCAAATATCCAAAAGCAAAAGGGAAGGAATGTTAAGGAAATTTAAATGTATCGGGGTATGGTTGCAAAATCTCTGCTCATACAAAACTGTTTCCATTTTTTGCCTGTTCACCCTTAGCAGTAATTGTGTTGTACAGCCAACACATACTATTCCCCAGAGCATGATCTGAGCTTGATAGCTGTCAGCAGACTGACTTTTCCAAGATGTAAATTGCTGTGTGTGTGTGTGTGTGTGTGTGTGTGTGTGTGTGTGTGTGTGTGTAAGTAAAAGACGCCCATCCGCAGGGCAAATGCCATTCAATGCTGAATGAATTATACTCCCAACCTACACACCACTAATGTTGCCATTGCCTCAATATTTTCCCTCCTTAATTAAGCTTCGACTAATTGAGAAAGAAAGAAAGAAGGAAAGAGAAGAAGAAGGAAGGAAGGAAAGAAAGAAGGAAAGAAAAAAGGAAAGAAGGAAGGAAGGAGAGAGAGAGACAGAGAGCGAGAGAAAGAAAGAAAGAAAAAGAAAGAAAGAAAGAAAGAAAGAGGAAGGAAGTTCCTGTAGGATCCAGTGTTTTTGCCAAAATGACAAAATGGCAGTGTCACATGACATATTGGGACTTTCCCCCTCCTTCGTTAAATCGAGCATGGGTGTGGCCAGTGTGTTACACACAGTGAAGGGCTACCACATTTTTACTACCACACTGTGGGTGTGGCTTATGCAGGACGCCCTGCATTTTCTTTCAACATCTTTCAGTGCAAATTGGGTCCTCTGGGGTGGAGCTCCATTTTCTCTACCCCACTGCATTCCCCCCCCCCCCGTCCGGGCAGTAGCCCACCCCTGGTTAGACATCTGGCCCATGGGCTGGGAGTTTGATAGCTCTGGTCTAGACAGTATAGGTTCTCCTGCTAGAGCAGGAGGCTGGACTGGAAGACTTCCAAGATCCCTTTTGGATTCTATTCTATTCTATTCTATTCTATTCTATTCTATTCTATTCTATTCTATTCTATTCTATTCTATTCTATTCCATTCCATTCCATTCCAATTCCATTCCATTCTATTCTAATTATTCTGTTCTGTTCTGTTCTACTCTACTCTACTCTACTCCACTCTACTCAACTCCACTCTCTTCTACTCTACTCTACTCTATTCCATTCCATTCTATTCTAATTATTCTGTTCTGTTCTACTCTACTCTACTCCACTCCACTCCACCCCACTCCACTCCACTCTACTCTACTCAACTCCACTCTCTTCTACTCTACTCTACTGTACTCTACTGTACTCTACTCTACTTTATTCCATTCTATTCTAATTATTCTTTTATGTTCTGTTCTGTTCTGTTCTACTCCACTCCACTCCACTCCACTCCACTCTCTTCTCCTCTCTTCTCTTCTATTCTATTCCATTCCATTCCATTCTATTCTAATTGTTCTGTTCTGTTCTGTTCTGTTCTGTTCTACTCCACTCCACTCAACTCCACTCTCTTCTACTCTATTCTATTCCATTCCATTCCGTTCCGTTCCATTCCATTCCATTCTATTCTAATTGTTCTGTTCTGTTCTGTTCTACTCCACTCCACTCCACTCCATTTCATCCCATATCACTGGAGAATCACCAGTCCAAATAAAATAAACCAGAAAGTTATCTGACTTAGAAACGTGGCATTTTCTCTAACTGATGTCCATCGCTTTTCCCCCCAGCTACAATCACTATCAGAATGTGGTTTTTCAGCTATTTACTGCCTGTCTGGGCCATGTCTGCTCCCAGTGTTTGGAATTAAGACATCACTCAGACGAAGCTAATTTCTCCACCCCAAAGGTAAACAATAAATAGAGAGCTTAGAGGGACTTGTTCCTCGAGAAGAGAAAAGTGATAGGAGGGGAGGAGGGAAGAAGGATAGCAAATCTTGGAATATTTTGTTTTCCTTCCAAGCTCCAGAGGGACAGAAATACATCAGCACACCACTTATATTACAGCACATTTTTTTTTCTCATGGCTCTTGATTCAAGTTTCCTTCTTGAGCATTTTTCCCCTGCTTGGGTGAAACGCGATCCTTCTTTTACACCCTGAAACGGGCAGTCAGTCTCTTGTGCAAACACACTGAAACATTTAAGCAGGACCTGGCTTCTGACCCCCCTTGACCTCCTCCGCTTTGACATGTGTCCCTCTCCCACTTTTATGCCCCTTCGTACCTCTTTTCTGTTCCCCCTTTTCCCAAACTGCAGCCTTCACCAAGGATAAGCTTGACGGGCAGCGAAGAAAAGAGCGTGAGACAACACTGCACCTTATTATATTCCCCTGGCTGCCTATTTTGTGACCGTGGCTATTGTTGTACGCAGATAAACACTTTACATCATCCCTTGTTGATTGGCTAAGTAACTTTGGAAAGCTCTGCATCATAAAAGAAGTGTTACAAATGGACCTTTTCGCGCTTCTCTTGTGACACAGGTTGTTTGCCAACAAACTACTGCTGAAAATTTCATAGGGTTGGAAAATTGTGAACCAAATAAAAGCTGACCTCTTGCAACCGATGCTCAGACTGGGTATGGTGAGAGGGGGTTAGTGACAACGAATGGAAACATAGAAACATAGAAGATTGACGGCAGAAAAAGTCCTCATGCCCTTATACTATTTCTTGTATTTTATCTTAGGATGGATATATGTTCATCCCAGGCATGTTTAAATTCAGTTACTGTGGATTTACCCACCACATCTGCTGGAAATTTGTTCCAAGGATCTACTACCCTTTCGGTAAAATAATATTGCTGAGAAGAGGAGGAGAAGCCAGGCGCTGGTGGCGGTGGAGGAAGGCGAACACCGGGGGAGCTGTCGGCCAGTCAGGAGGCTGGGAGGGAGGCACAAAAGGAGTTGGGGAATCCCATGAAGAGATTCAGTGGGCGGAGCTTTTGACATCATGTATACCGGCAGGTTGCTAAGCACGCCAAGGTGACCACTTCCTGGATTCCGGGGGCGGCACTAGAATAATGGAGGGAGGATGGAATCCAGGAACTGATCACCTTGGCGTGCTTAGCAACCTGCCAGTATATGTGACATCAAAGCTCTGCCCCCGGAATCCCATCGTTTTTTATTTTTACGGATTTTTTATTCTTATTTATTTTTATTTTTACGTGAAAGGATGCCGCAACAGCGCCACAAGCAAAGGGAGGTCCTTTCATGTAAAAATAAAGGATGGCATCCTTTTTCGTAAAAATAAAAATAAATAAAAATAAAAAATCTGTAAAAATAAAAAATGATGGGATTCCGGGGGCAAAGCTTTGACGCCATGGAGCGTTCGGAGTTTGGGTTCAGGCGAACTTTGCGTGAAGTTCATCCGAACTCACCGAACCCAAACACCGTTGGGTTCGCCCATCACTAATAGCTGATTAAATTCTCCAAGCAAATAATACCAAAATTATTGAACAAATCACAATGCAGGTCCTACAGTTTTGAAGTTGGTTTGTTGAGCTTCAGAATCTCAATATCCTTCCACTGTTTTATTGGCTAAAATTTTCTGGTGATTGGACAAAGGTGAAATGCAGTGAAATGCTTTAAAAAAAGAGCTTTGGAGATAAGATTTCTAAATACTACATATAAAAGGAGGAGGAGGAGGACCACCCAGATCCAAACGAACTTAGTATTTCCAGGGGTGAGAAATGAAGCAAAATAGAGATGAATTCAACCCTCAGTATGGTTGCCTTAAGTCCAGAATTAAATCTAGTCTTTCCCAACCTGCTGTTTTCCAGATGTTTGGGGCAGTAACTCCCCCCCACAGCTGAATTGGAAAGGGACATCTGGAGGTTTCCCAGTAGAGCAAGTTTGTTCAGATCTTATCTGACAACATCAATTGTTTAATAAAAAGAGCTTTCCCCCTTGCAGAGATATTGGCTAAGCAGATGGGTTCATTCTCTGAGTTTTGGTGAAAGATCAAAGAGAGATCTGTTTTTGTCCATGTCACCACTGATGAAGTCTGGTGCATTTGGAAGGCATAATTTGACATGTACCATCTTACTTATTGCCCTTAGGCTAATTCCATGGTCCTTTTGCATCTCCTTGGTCTCTCTCCGTCCTTCACTGGTATTGGATAAGTTTAATTAGGATTTGTTTGGGGCTATACCTAATTTTGTTCTTCTGACACCTTATATGGAAATAACTTTACAGATTTGCTGATAAGGCACAGAAAAAAAGAACAATTTTATAGGCCTTTGTGGCTCTTAAGTAGACTTCATATCTGCGTTGTATGATGCCATGATATGATTTGCTTGGTTTTCATTTAGTATACTATGTGAAGTAAGTGAATGTGGTTTACTCATCAAACCACGATTAAAAAAATGAAGTCACAGGGATGATATTGATAACATGATATTGTAGTAGTAGTAGTAGTAGTAGTAGAGAAGGAGTAGTAGTAAGAGGAGGAGGAGCAGAAGAAGGAGAAGGAAAAGGAGGAGGAGAAGAGGAAGAAGAAGAAGAAGAAGAAGAACAAGAACAAGAAGAACAAGAAGAAGAACAAGAACAAGAACAAGACAAGAAGAACAAGAACAAGAAGAACAAGAAGAACAAGAAGAAGAAGAACAAGAAGAACAAGAAGAACAAGAACAAAAAGAACAAGAAGAAGAGGAGGAGGAGGGGAAGGGGAAGAGGAAGAAGAAGAAGAAGAAGAAGAAGAAGAACAAGAACAAGAACAAGAACAAGAAGAACAAGAACAAGAAGAACAACAACAAGAAGAACAAGAAGAATGCACGTGGAACCATATCTGAGGGCACACAAGACATTGCCCTATGTCAGTTCCAGCACACATGCTAATTCTAATAATTCTAATTTCTAATAATTCTAATAATAATAATTCTAATAATTCTAATACTTCTCATTCTAATTCTATTCTATTCTCAGAGGAGATATTTCGTTTCTGGGCACCTGTGACCAAACAGACAGGGTTTTGATTCTTTTAAATCTTTCATTCCTTCTCATTAAAGCATCTCATGTAAGCATAGAGTCAGCCCCAATACAAAATACTTCTGCCTGAGTTGTATTTTTAAGATTCCTATGGTATTCCATCCCGACCCCCACTCCCAACAGAGGTTTGGTCAGTGGGAATTCCTTGTATTGGACCATCCCATCAACTTATATTGGAGGCAATCTGTTGGCCATTAAGTGGTTCCTGGAAAAGCCCTGTTTCCAAGCAAACTGTTTCCAGCTGTTTGGGAGTGGCTGGCCAATGCTGTGTAATGTCACCCAAGTTTCCATCTGCTCTTCCACAGCCTGATATGTTCATGATTAATGCATCTGGAAAACAGAGAGGGCAGGGATAAAGAAGCGGCAGACGAGACCGAGAAGAATCAGAGAAACGTGAGAGAGAAGGGAGAAGCTGGAGAGAGTCAAAACCAGGTGTGGTGCTTTATACAGAAGTGATTTTGAACATCAAACTCAGGCCTTAAGTCTGTGAGCTATACATCTCTCACATTGATCTTGGCTGAATGCACTTAGACCCTTCAAAGTAAATTCCATCAATTATCGACACCTGCAGGGACTTGGCGGCATCATGTTGCAAGCTCCACCTTCTTGGTACATGTGTGAAGCATCACAATGGACCTAGAAAAAGGAGCAGGATTTTTGCTGCAATAATCGGGTGCTGTTTTCATCATTCTTCCTCCCTTTGTCCTCTCCTCTGATGGTGGGTCTTCTCCGGGTCCCGTCAACTAAACAATGCCGCTTGGCGGGACCTAGGGGAAGAGCCTTCTCTGTGGCGGCCCCGGCCCTCTGGAACCAACTCCCCCCAGAGATTAGAATGGCCCCCACTCTCCTTGTCTTTCACAAATTACTTAAGACCCTCCTTTGTCACCAGGCATGGGGGAGTTAAGTTATCCTTTCCCCCTAGGCTATTACAAGTTATGCATTGTATGTTTGTGTGTATGTTTGGTTTTTCATAATAAGGGTTTTTTAGTTGTTTTTATTAATTGGATTGTTCATGTTGTTTTGCCACTGTTGTTAGCCACCCCGAGTCTGCGGAGAGGGGCGGCATACAAATCCAATAAATAATAATAATAATAATAATAATAATAATAATAATAATAATAATAACAACAACAACAACATGTGTGAAGCATCACAATGGACCTAGAAAAAGGGGCAGGATTTTTGCTGCAATAATCGGGTGCTGTTTTCATCCTTCTTCCTCCCTTTGTCCTCTCCTCTGATGGTACTCATGGTCCTAAACATGATTAAGCTGTGGAACTCATTGCTATCAGATGTCTTGCTGGTCAAAATGTCAGAGGTTGGTAAGAGGGGACCAGACTAATTCATGGAGATTGGGAGCATTGATGGTTATTAGTCTTGATGGCTCCATATTACCTCTGGAATTTCAAGTAACAGATTAAATACCAGTTGCCAGGAGCAACAGTAACAGAGATGATGGTTCTTCTGAATCTATGCAAACCAGCATCTGCTTTTCCTGTGTCGGATGAGGAGAGCACATCTTTCTGCTTTAGTCCTGGCCATTTTTAAAAGAGGCACAATTGAGAGCGTTTTAACAAACTGTGTCGCTGTTTGGTTTGCTGGCAGCAATGCCTCAGATAGAAAGTCCATACAGAGAGTGGTAAGGACAGTCGAGATTATTATAGGAAGTTCGCTTCCTGTTATTCAGGATGCTGCTTATAAGCGCTATTTGCTTAGAGGTCAAACCATTGTTAGAGACCCCAAGCATCACGGTCTCTTTCTCTTGGTCCCCTCTGGGTGGAGATTCTGAAATATTTCTGGCAGGACTATCAGGTTCTGTAACAGCTTTGTTCCCTATGCCACCTGTCTGATAAACTTGCAGGATTTATTATTCTTGCCATGTACATGTATTCATCCGAACTAGATTGTGTTGTTCCTCTGCGTCATATATTGTATGTTGGTATGTGGGTATATACTGGAGCCGGGGTGGCATAGTGGTTAGGGTGCAGCATTGCAGGCTACATCAGCTAACTGCTAGCTGTAGTTCATTGATTCAAATCTCACCACCAACTCAAGGTTGACTCAGCCTTCCCTCCTTCCGAGCTGGGTAAAATGAGGACCCAGATTGTTGGGGGCAATACGCTGATTCTGTAAACCGCTTAGAGAGGGCTGTAAAAAGCACTATGAAGCGGTATATAAGACTAAATGTTATTGCTGTATTTATTTATTTATTTATTTATTATTTTGTCATGTTTTTGTAGTGCATATTGGAGGTGGTGACCTTTTGAGAGCTGTGTTTATATTTATTTACTTACTTACTTACTTACTTACTTACTTACTTACTTACTTACTTACTTACTTACTTACTTACTTACTTACTTATTAGATTTGTATGCCGCCCCTCTCCGTAGAGGGGCGGCTAACAACAATAATATTTATTTATTTATTTTATTTATTTATTTATTTATTTATTTATTAGATTTATATGCTGCCCCTCTCCGAAGACTCAGGGCGGCTAACAACAATAATATTTATTTATTTATTTATTTATTTATTTATTTATTTATTTATTTTATTAGATTTATATACTGCCCCTCTCCGAAGACTCGGGGCGGTTAACAACAATAAAAAAAGAAAATGTAAACAAATCTAATATTAAAAATAATCTAAAAAACCCCAATTTAAAGAACCACTCATACATACAAGCATACCATGAATAAAAACAGCATATAACAAATCTAATACTTAAAATAACTAAAGACCCTTATTAAAAACCAAACATACACACAAACATACCATGCATAAATTGTATAGGCCTTGGGGGAAGGAATATCTCAATCCCCCCATGCCTGACGACAGAGGTGAGTTTTAAGGAGCTTATGAAAGGCGAGGAGGGTGGGGGCAATTCTGATCTCTGGGTGGAGCTGGTTCCAGAGGGCTGGGGCTGCCACAGAGAAGGCTCTTCCCCTGGGTCCCGCCAAACGACATTGTTTAGTTGACGGGACCCAGAGAAGGCCCACTCTGTTGGACCTAACTGGTCGCTGGGATTCTTGTGGCAGAAGGCGGTCCCGGAGATATTCTGGTCTGATGCCATGAAGGGCTTTATGGGTCATAACCAACACTTTGAATTGTGACCGGAAACTGATCGGCAACCAATGCAGACTGCGGAGTGGTGGTGTAACATGGGCATACTTAGGGAACCCCATGATTGCTCTCGCAGCTGCATTCTGCATGATCTGAAGTTTCTGAACACTTTTCAAAGTGTTCAATGAAATTTCATTTTAATGTATTCTGATTAGTGTACATTTAAAGTGACAATAGAGTTATTGTAAATCTAAATTTACAATAATGATTTTAAAATTTATTTTTAAATAAATAAAAAATAAGGGGCGTGCAAAATCGCACTAGCATGCCTACTGGCCCTGTCCAATTGTTTCCTCTTATCAGTACCCATCTTATGTATATAAACAATGTCATATTTATGCATATTACAAATATGTACTTGACAAAATAAAATAAATTAATGAATGAATCTAAGCCTGGGAATTTTCTTTATATACCCTGGTTGGAATATACATTGCATTGCAATTTATTGCGCTCTATATAAGGGGAAATTGTGATCCCCTTATATAGAGCGCTGGTGAGACCACATTTGGAATACTGTGTTCAGTTCTGGAGACCTCACCTACAAAAAGATATTGACAAAATTGAACGGGTCCAAAGACAGGCTACAAGAATGGTGGAAGGTCTTAAGCATAAAACGTATCAGGAAAGACTTAATGAACTCAATCTGTATAGTCTGGAGGACAGAAGGAAAAGGGGGGACATGATCGAAACTATGTCAAAGGGTTAAATAAGGTCCAGGAGGGAAGTGTTTTTAATAGGAAAGTGAACACAAGAACAAGGGGACACAATCTGAAGTTAGTTGGGGGAAAGATCAAAAGCAACATGAGAAAATATTATTTTACTGAAAGAGTAGTAGATCCTTGGAACAAACTTCCAGCAGACGTGGTAGATAAATCCACAGTAACTGAATTTAAACATGCCTGGGATAAACATATATCCATCCTAAGATAAAATACAGGAAATAGTATAAGGGCAGACTAGATGGACCATGAGGTCTTTTTCTGCCGTCAGACTTCTATGTTTCTATGTTTCTATCGTATAATTACAAAGAAACCTCAATTTTCTCTGTTATCTATTTTCCCCCCTAATCATCAAAACCACAAGTCATATAGGAAGAGTTCAATTGCCACCTAGTGGTATGTCCATACTATCAGTGTAACCATGTTGCTTTAAAGATTTAATTAATCTAATTCTAATTTGGCTGGCTTTGAGATGTTTTTTTTATCTTGCCATGAACTTAGCACAAGATTTCCAAGTTGCGAGCCTCTATTTTTAATTATAACAAGGGCTGTGAGAAGTCTATTTCATTTCCTGAATTTTTTTAACCTGGTTTTTGAGGTCTACAAGTTGAGGCCACATGGCCCCTTTCACAATTTTTTCCTAACCCTGAAAGTACCAGAAACAATAGCAATTTGGGAGAGATCTCGGATAATGTAGCACATCTGTTAGACCAGAAGACACCTTTGAAATTTTGAGAACATGTTGTAGGGATAATTTTAAAAAAATGGCTGGCATGGGAGGAATAGCTTGCTCATTTACCAAATGGCTTTGATGTCTGAAAATCCCCTATCCTCCTTAGATGCTTTCTCTTGTTCTGGGCATATGGACATACTTGCAAAGAAAGCACTGAGCTTCAAATTCCCCTTTTGTATTGTCTATGGAGGATTAGAATTTGGAAGCTGACTTTTACTTTTACAGCATTTCTTACGTTAGAACAATTAATCGGTGGAACGGTTTGCCTTCCGAAGTTGTGGGTGCTCCATCTGTGAAGGTTTTTAAGCAGCCATTGGACAGCATAGGACAGTGATGGTGAACTTATGGCACAGGTGCCACAGGTGGCATGCAGAGCTATATCTGCTGGCACGCGAGCCGTTGCCCTAGCTCAGCTCCTGCGTGCATGTGTGTGCCGGCCAGCTGATTTTTGGCTCACACAGAGGCTCTGGGAGGACGTTTTTGGCTTCCAGAGAGCCTCCAGGGGGATGGGGGAAGGCGTTTTTGCCCTCCCCCGTCTGCAGTGAAGCCTTTGGAGTCTGGGGTGGGTGAAATATGAGCCTACTAGACCCACCAGATGTTGGGAAACAGGCCGTTTCCAGCCTCCAGGGGACCTCTGGGGGTGGGGGATGCTCTTTTCACCCTCCCCAGGCATTAAATTATGGGTGTGGGCACTCAGCGCACAACCACTGTCTTTCAGCACCTGATGAAAAAAAAAAATCCACCATCACTGGTATAGGAGGTTTGAAGAATATAGGAGGACAGTATAGTCCAACCCGTTTGACAAAGGGGTTGGACTTGAAGACCTCCAAAGTTTTTTCCAGCCCTGCTATTCTGTTATTCTTTCTTTTTAATAAAGAAAATGTGAGTGGTAGCATAACATTTTAATTTTTAGATTTATATACTGCTTCTTAGTGCTTTACAGCCCTCTCTAAGAGGTTTACAGAGAGTAAGCGTATTGCTCCCAACAATCTGGGTCCTCATTTTATCGACCTTGGAAGGAAGGAAGGCTGGGTCAAGCTTGAGCCTACTGAGATTCAATCTGCCAAACTGTTGGCAGCTGGTGATCAGCAGAAGTAGCTAAGTAGAACTCTAAGCACTGCGCCACCGAGATGCAGTAGTAAACGAGGGTACTAATAAACCAGGAAACCAAGAAACATATTCCTGTGGACCCATTCAGAATCTGGGGGTACCGCCTTCTACCGCACGAATCCCAGCGGCCAATCAAGTCCCACAGAGTTGGCCTTCTCCGGGTCCCATCGACAAAACAATGTCGTTTGGCGGGCCCCAAGGGAAGAGCCTTCTCTGTGGCAGCCCCAGCCCTCTGGAATCAACTCCCCCTGGAGATTAGAATGGCCCCCACCCTCCTTGTCTTTCGCAAATTACTCAAGACCCACCTATATTGCCAGGCATGGGGGAATTGAGACACCTCCCCCAGGCTTTTATATTTTATGTTTGGTATGCATGTGTTGTATGGTTTTAATTGTTGGGGTTTTATATATATACTTTTTTAATATTAGTTTTGTATTACTATTTGTTCTGTCGGGCTCTCTGGTAGAATCCTCCCAAAAATTCACAGGTACAAATTTCACACACACACACACATTTGAAAATTCAAAACAATGTTCTTTATAATGAAAATTCACTTAAACCAAGCCCTCTTTTGGTATAGCAAAGAGCACTCATCTCCAAACAAACTGGTAATTTGTACAAGTCCCTTATCAGTTCTGTGATACTTAGCTTGCAGCTGTGAGGCAATTCACAGTCCTTCTTCTTTCACAAAGTGAAACACACATTGCTCTGGTTTAGTTTCAAAGCGGGGGAAAATCAGCACACAAAAGGTCAAGTCAGTAAAGCAGTCACGCAACACAGCGATCAGATAATCCTCCACAATGGCCAAACCCACAGGCTGCTCTTTATAGCAGCCTCACTAATTACCATAGGTTCACCATCACTGGTATAGGAGAACAGTATGGTTCAACCCCTGTTTGACAAAGGGGCTGGACTTGAAGAACTCCAAAGTCTTTTCCAGCCCTGCTAGTCTGTTATTCTTTTTTTTTTAAAGAAATTGTGAGCAGTAGCATAACGTTTTAGTTTTTAGATTTATACATTGATTCACACTGCTTTACAGCCCTCTCTAAGAGGTTTACAGAGAGTAAGCGTATTGCCCCCAACACTCTGGGTCCTCATTTTATCGGCCTTGGAAGGAAGGAAGGCTGAGTCAAGCTTGAGCCTACTGAGATTCGATCTGGTAAACTGCTGGCAGCCGGTGATCAGCAGAAGTAGCTAAGTAGCACTCTAAGCACTGAGCCACCGAGGCGCAGTAGTAAACCAGTGCATTAGTAAACCAGAAAACCAAGAAACACCCATTCAGAATCTGGGGGTATCATATTGCTATTTTTTTAAAAAATTAGAAGGCATAGATTGTAATCATTAAATAGAGTGGACGTTCTGATTGCATTCATTTTGGTGGCAACATGTGAAGACCTGGCAATCATCTCAGAAAGAGATTTATTTTATTATTTATTTTATTTATTTATTTATTTATTTTGTCCAATACACAATGAGGGTTTTAATGGGTATATATCTATATACACATAGTAAAATGCACGATGAAGGTTATAGAGGAGATACTCATAGTAAAATATATCTAAGAAATAATAGAAAAGAAGATATAGGAATAGAACATATCAATGAAAGAATAGAAGAAGAGATATAGGAATAGAAGAAAGGTATAGGAGATATAGGAGAGCTATAGGACAGGGGACGGAAGGCACTCTAGGGCACTTGTACTCGCCCCTTAACTTAGTCTGAGGGATCCATCTCAGCAAACTTTGCTTGCTGGCTTTTTAATGGGATTGTGAAACCAAAGAAGAGACAACTACAATCAATTTCAGTAATCCGTTCTATTTGTTTGCATCATGCCTTCAAGTGACTCTTCAAACCGGAGGCTCATGCATGCTTTTTCCTGAACGAAAGAAGACAATTCAATCAAATCAACATTTCTCGGAAGCTTGTCAGATCGAATTCACAAACTAGATCAGATCCTGGAAAGAGTGACACATCCTTGTAGCCATGACTGTTCTTCCCTTCACTCTCTCTGACAATTTTCCGGGTCGACTAGACCAATCAAAAAGAATTACATCCAAGCTGAAACTCTTAAGTGATCGCCACTTGCCCAGTTTCCAGACAGGTCCTAATCTAGATTGAACCTTTCGTTATTATAATTGACTTGCCAGAAAAAGGGGGTACTGCAAAAATTGGAGTGGGCTGGTCTGCTTCTTTAATTGTCAGCAGGTGGAATGACTTATGTGAAGCTGTAGCTTAACTGAGTGACAGTTCAAAATGGGTGGTGGCGGGAATGGGAGAGAGAGAGGGAGAAATATCACAGACGCAGCTTGTAATGTTCCAGGGATTTCCTACACGACTCTGACCTCTAAAAGATTGACCTCGTGTCAGTCCCTTTATTTACTCAGACTGCTCCAATGTCTGATATACTGAGTATCCTGCTGGTTGCACTAGGCAGAAAATTTAAACGAAGAGACGCTGACATTTCTTCCGGCATTTTATACCGGACTCAATTGTGTCAACCCCTAACCCCCAACACTTCTCCCTTAGACTCTCCACGATTGACCTCTCCAGGTTCCTAAGAGGCCAGTAAGGGGCGTAAATAAGTGCACTGGAGTGCCTTTCATCCCCTGTCCAATTGTCTTTCCTCTCTTTCACCTATCATATATACAGTGATACCTCGTCTTACAAAAGCCTCGTCATACAAACTTTTCGAGATACAAACCCAGGGTTTAAGATTTTTTTGCCTCTTCTTACAAACTATTTTCACCTTACAAACCCACCGCTGCTGCTTGGATGCCCCGCCTCCGGACTTCCGTTGCCAGTGAAGCACCCATTTTTGCGCTGCTGGGATTCCCCTGAGGCTACCCTCCATGCGAAACCCCACCTCCGGACTTCCGTGTTTTTGTGATGCTGCAGGGGAATCCCAGCAGGTGAATCCCAGCAGCGCAAAATGGGCACTTCGCTGGCAACGGAAGTCTGGAGGTGGGGTTTCCCAGGGAGGGGAGCCTCAGGGGAATCCCAGCAGCACAGAAACGGGCGCTTTGGCTGGCAAAAGGGGTGAATTTTGGGCTTGCACGCATTAATTGCTTTTCCATTGATTCCTATGAGAAACACTGTTTCATCTTACAAACTTTTCACCTTAAGAACCTCATCCCGGAACCAATTAAGTTTGTAAGATGAGGTATCACTGTATTCTCTTCCTTTCATATATCCTCTCCTCTAAGTTCACTTTCACCCTCTTTTATATTATCACATGTCTATTTTTATTCCTATGTATTTGTGTATTGGACAAATGAATGAATGAATGAATGAATGAATGAATGAATGAATGAATGAATAAATAAATAAAATTTTCGTATCTGTCGTCTTCTTAAAGATGTTTCTGCCCTCTGGAAGCAGTGAGAGGAGAATTATTTTGCACCCTCCAAATGGCTCACGAACATGTTCCCATAGATCCGGCATATGGGAAGCAGCGGAGGTTGATGTATTATAATATATGCCAGACAATGGCTTGGTTGGAACATTCGGTGCCACTTCAGCAAAGAGTCCCACGGAGAGGGTTTTCCCTTCTTTGAAATGTTAAAATATTTCTGTTTCATCTTCTTTAAGGCATCAAAGTCCCCAATATAGTTTTAAAAGAGGAAAAATAAATGGAATGGAAAAAAAAGTTCCTTTGCAAAATCCAAAGCTGTTGAACGCACACGGAGGCAAAGATAAAACATTTAAGACCAAAGCATCTTTAGAGAGCCACTGGAATCAGAGGGAAAAAAAGCCCAAAACTAATGGATGAGTTTCAGTATTGAATCGCTACAAGGTACATTTGCCTAACTACATGGAATAAATATGCATCAAATAGAGATAGTTCTCAACTAATGAGAATAATTTGGATTAGAACGTCCATCAATAGGGTCATTATAGGGTCACTCATGCCCTCATCACCTCGAGGTTCGACTACTGTAATGCTCTCTACATGGGGCTACTTTTGAAAAGTGTTCGGAAACTTCAGATCGTGCAGAATGCAGCTGCGAGAGCAGTCATGGGCTTACCTAGGTATGCCCATGTTTCACCATCACTCCGCAGTCTGCATTGGCTGCCGATCAGTTTCCGGTCACAATTCAAAGTGTTAGTTATGACCTTTAAAGCCCTTCATGGCACTGGACCAGAATATCTCCGAGACCGCCTCCTGCCGCACGAATCCCAGCGACCGATTAGGTCCCACAGAGTGGGCCTTCTCCGGGTCCCGTCGACTAAGCAATGTCGGTTGGCGGGCCCCAGGGGAAGAGCCTTCTTTGTGGCGGCACCGGCCCTCTGGAACAAACTCCCCCCGGAGATTAGAACTGCCCCTACTCTTCCTGCCTTCCGTAAACTCCTTAAAACCCACCTTTGCCGTCAGGCATGGGGGAACTGAAACATCTCCCCCTGGGCATGTTTAATTTATATATGGTATGCTTGTGTGTATGTCTGTTAGTATATGGGGTCTGTTTTAAATCTTTAAATATTTTAAATTTGTCAAATTATTTATGATTTGTTTCCACGTGTTGTGAGCCGCCCCGAGTCTTCGGAGAGGGGCGGCATACAAATCTAAGTAATAAATAAATAAACAAATAAATAAATAAATAAATTAACTGAGTTTACATTGTTGTGCACATCAGTTGCAAACTTTTTTGTGTTACGTGGTTCCAGTTTCCCCCATTAACGTGGCCTGTCACCAGCAGTGGGCTATGAGCTGGAACGCTAAATTGCACTCGCCGCCACGGCTCATAAGTTCTTGCGGGGCCAGCGCGATTTTGCTGCTGCACCTGTGGAGGCAGCAAAACCATGCACAGAGCCGCAGGTGCACCCGTGTTTCAGCATGCGCGGAAGGACAAAAAACTCGCTAAAGATAAATAAGGCAAAGGGTCCAGATGGCATCCACCCCAGAGTTCTTAAAGAACTCAGATCTGTCATTGCTACCCCCCTGACTGATTTGTTTAAATAGGAAAGTGAACACAAGAACAAGGGGACACAATCTGAAGTTAGTTGGGGGAAAGATCAAAAGCAACACGAGAAAATATTATTTTACTGAAAGAGTAGTAGATCCTTGGAACAAACTTCCAGCAGACGTGGTAGATAAATCCACAGTAACTGAATTTAAACATGCCTGGGATAAACATATATCCATCCTAAGATAAAATACAGAAAATAGTATAAGGGCAGACCAGATGGACCATGAGGTCTTTTTCTGCCGTCAGACTTCTATGTTTCTAAAACACGGCGTTTAAAGGGTGAATGGCATTTAAGGGGCGACTTGATCGAAGTGTATAAAATCATGCATGGGATAGAAAACGTGGATAGAGAAAAAATATTTTCTCTATCACACAATAATCAGATGAGGGGGCAATCCCTAAAGCTCATATGTAAGAAAGTGAGGACAAATCAAGGGAAATATTTATTCACCCAGAGGGTCGTTGGTTTATGGAATTCACTTCCAGAAGAGGTCATGACAGCTGTCAGCCTTGATAGCTTCAAGGCAGGATTAGACAGATTCATGGATGCCAAGTGGTTATTGAAAAGGATGTCCATGCGCCGCCTCTATGTTGGTTGAGGCAGGCAGGATTCCCTTGAGTACCATTTGTTGGGGGTCAAGGGAAAGGGAGGGTTTTGGCTTCTCTTTCTGCTCAAGATCCCCATGGACAATTGGTGGGCCACTGTGTGACACAGAATGCTGGACTCGATGGGCTTTGGCCTGATTCAGCATGGCTCTTCTTATGTTCTTGTTCTTAGAATGCTGTAAATGATGATCACATGAACCTGGGGTATTACAACCATCATAACAGGAAAATAGATATAAGATTAATTATATAAAGTATGATTATTGCTTTATAAACTGGTTTATAATAAGTATGCAATATAGGTGTGTAATAAAATGTGAGCACAGTAAGAATTGTTATATAGAGTTGCTGCACAACCGTCCAATGTTTTTAAATGTCTTTGTTTTGTTTTGCACGTTATGTGTCTATAAATGAAATTCTTTTAAAATAAAATTTTAAAAAACACACACAACAAAGATATAACCTTAGTTCCATTGCACAACTATTCCCTGTATTGCATTTTTGTTTTTAGTTAAAGTTTCAACATAAATCCCAAATTAGTTTTTTCTCCTGGCCTCAGCCATTTGTTGTTTTAGTCCAGTTTTCAAAGTGCATTCCTTCACAAATTTTCCAAGAGACAAGTAGGGTTCTCTGTGGAAAAAACCACTGCCCACCCTAGATTAGGATTCAAATTAAAAAGTTGGGCTTGCATCTGGCAGGCAGCTAATTGTGTTCTATCATGATGATGCCGCTAGATGGCAGGAGGAGCCCACGTAAGACCACCATCTCAACCATTTATTAGGTTTTCTGTTGCCCACGTTGCCCCTGAAAAGTTCTTGAGATACTGTACTTATTTGTCTCTAACAAGAACTCCAGGTCAAGAGGCTAAGTCGGTTTACTTTTTTTCCTGAGGATACAACTGCAGATAGGATAAAAGGGAAGCTGGGATGGAAACTCTGAGGCTACATGACACAAACTCACTTCCACTCAGAAGGTCTTATGGTCTGGAGTTAATGCAGGAGTGTCAAACTCAAGGGCTCCCATGTTCTGTTTTCGGCCGTGACAACATCCTGCAAACCTCTTACAGTGAAAACGGAGCTTGGGGGGTTGTGTGTGTGTCTCCGTTTTCACTGGCAGCAGGCTATCAAAGCAAACTAAAAACAAAACAAAAGGAGAAATTTTTTTTTTTCCTTTTTGCATTTGAGCATGCAAGAAAGGGCAGGAAAGGAGAAAGGGAAAGAGGAAAGACAAAGAAAAGAAGGAAAGGGGGGAAGAGAGCAAGGAAGGAAAAATAAAGAGGGGACAAAAGAAGAATGAAAAGGGAGGGAGGGAGGAAGGAAAGAAGGAAGGAAGGAAGATGAGAGTAGGAAAGAGGAAGGAAGGCAGAATAAATAAAGGAATGGAAGAAGATACGAATAGGAGGGAGGGAGGGAGGGAGGAAGGAAGGAAGGTGAGAGTAGGAAATAGGAAGGAAGGAAGGCAGAATAAATAAAGGAAGGAAGGAAGATATGAATAGAAGGGAGGGAGGGGGAGGAAGGAAGGAAGGAGAGAGTAGGAAATAGGAAGGAAGGAAGGCAGAATAAATAAAGGAAGGAAGGAAGGAAGATATGAATAGAAGGGAGGTAGGGAAGGAGGGGGGAGGAATAAAGTAAGGAAGGAAGGAAGGAAGGAGAGAGTAGGAAATAGGAAGGAAGGAAGGCAGAATAAATAAAGGAAGGAAGGCAGATATGAATAATAATAGTAATAGTAGCAATAGTAGTAGTAATAATAATAATAATAATAATAATAATAATAATAATAATAATAAATCCAGCAGCTATGACTTTAGAGCTTAGCTTGTTGTATGCACACTTGAAATTGTGTATAGCAACATCCTATGTTAGCGCTGGCTTACTAGGATTCTATATTTGTTGTCTCGAGACTGAAAACGGCTCTTTCCCGAAGGAACAGCCACACAAGTTCTATTTCTATTTGATCAGGAACAGGCAGATCAACCTAAACTTATTCTAATTAGCATTTCTGATCCTTCTCTCCTGCTGCGTTTTTTTAAAAAAAGTTTTCTTATCATAGAATTATCGCTTAGATTTCACAAGATTTCTTTTCATCTACAAACTCCAGAATGGCTCAACAGGATGTCTTAGGCCCCACAGTGAGACTTTAAAAAAAAAGGCTGTTTTCCTAAATTTGCTGATTTCTCTGCCTTCCTATATGACCTCTGGTGTCATGAAGAAAAACCCAGTCCCTTGCTTCCCTTCCCCATCTAAGTGAAATAAAACAAAATGGCATAAAATAAGATCTATGAACCCAGAGAATGAAATCTACCATTCTGCGCTTTTGGTAATGGAGGTTATGGTAGTCACACGCTCCTTACAAATTATAGCTAAGGCCTCTTCACCTTCCTAGAGTTTTGATGAAAGATCCCATTGCACTGCTAGCTAAGCCTGAAGTCTTACCTTGACCTTCCCAGCAATGCTGTGGCGCCACCGAATCCTGTCCATTGATTTACCTCCTGGCAAAATGTGACTGACTGAGAACTGAACAAACATAGTCTAAATCTATCAGCTGGGTTGATCAATACCTGGATGGTGTTATAAGCAACAGTTTTCAGGTCTGGTGGCCCAAAATTTAGGCTGGTCCCTTGTGGTTGTTTGTTGTTTCAGGCTAAATTCTGATTACCGTATTTTTCAGAATATTTATTTATTTTATTTATTCATTTGTCCAATATACAAATACATAGGAAGAAAAATAGACATGTGATAATATAAATGAGGGTGAAAGTGAACTTAGAGGAGAGGATATATGAAAGGAAGAGAATATATAAGATAGGTGGAAGAAAGGAAAGACAACTGGACAGGGGACGAAAGGCACACCAGTGCACTTATTTACGCCCCTTACTGGCCTCTTAGGAACCTGGAGAGGTCAATCGTGGAGAGTCTAAGGGAGAAGTGTTGGGGGTTAGGGGTTGACACAATTGAGTCCGGTAATGAGTTCCACGCTTCGATAACTCGATTGTTGAAATCATATTTTTTACAGTCAAGTTTGGCGCAGTTCGTATTAAGTTTGAATCTGTTGCATGCTCTTGTGTTGTTGCGGTTGAAGCTGAAGTAGTCATTGACTGGTAGGACGTTGCAGCATATGATCTTGTGGGCAATACTCAAATCGTGTTTTAGGCACCGTAGTTCTAGACTTTCAAGGCCCAGGATTGTTAGTCTATTTTCGTAGGGTATTCTGTTTCGAGTGGAGGAGTGAAGGGCTCTTCTGGTGAAATATCTTTGGACATTTTCAAGGGTGTTGATGTCTGAGATGTGGTATGGGTTCCAGACAGATGAGCAGTAGTCAAGGATGGGTCTGGCAAAAGTTTTGTAGGCTCTTGTGAGTAGAGTGAGATTGCCTGAGCAGAAGCTGCGTAGGATCAGGTTAACAACTCTACAGGCTTTTTTGGCGATATTGTTGCAGTGGGCTTTAGCACTTAAGTCATTTGATCTTTTTCCTCCCTAAAAGAGGCTGATAATTAGGGTGTGTCTTATACTCTAAATGTAGCTCCCCCCCCCAAGTCATAACTAGCTGCTAATGATCTTTCCAGCTCTAACTTGCAGTTTCTTTCATTGTTTCTCTCTGTGAAGAATGTTTTCCAAGCCCTAAGACTTTGCAGGTTTTTTTTCCATTACTCTAACTTGCTCTGAGTAAGTTTCTTTCCAGCCCTAACCAGGTGCTAACAATGTTCCCAGCTCTTACCGGCTTGCAAGCTCTTTCATTGTTACATTGTATCCCAAACACTCTCTGGTTTTTTTCTTCATTCTCTATTTGCTCCAAATGTTTCTTTCCAGCCCTAACCAAGTGCTAACAATGTTCCCAGCTTTTACTGGCTTGCAAGCTCTTGTTACTTGCAAGTTCTTGTTACTCTCTGCCAAGAATGTATTCCAAACCCTGTCTTTGTAAGGTTTTTTTTTCATTGCGTTACTTGCTCCATATATTTCTTTCCAGCACTAACCAGATGCTAACAATGTTCCCAGCTCTTCCCGGCTTGCAAGCTCTTTCATTGTTACTCTCTGCAAAGAATGTAATCCAAACCTTGTCTTTGTAGGGTTTTTTTTCATTGCTTTACTTGCTCCAGATATTTCTTTCCAGCACTAACCAGGTGCTAACGATGTGCCCAGCTTTTACAGGCTTGCAAGCTCTTGTTTTGTTGTTACTCTCTGCCAAGTATGTATTCCAAACCCTGTCTTTGTAGGGTGGTTTTTTTTCATTGCTTTACTTGCTCCAGATGTTTCTTTTCAGCCCTAACCAGGTGCTAACAATGTTCCTAGCTTTTACCAGCTTGCAAGCTCTTGCATTGTTACTCTCTGTCAAGAATATATTCCAAACCCTGTCTTTGTAGGGTTTTTTCCCATTGATTTACTTGCTCCAGATGTTTCTTTCCAGCACTAACCAGGTGCTATTAATGTACCCAAGCTCTTTTATTGTTTCTGCCAAGAATGTATTGCAAACGTTATCTTTGTAGGGTGTTTTTTTTCATTGCTTTACTTGCTCCAGATGTTTCTTTTCAGCCCTAACCAGGTGCTATTAATGTACCCAAGCTTTTTCATTGTTTCTCTCTGGGAAGAATGTTTTCCAAACTCTGACTTTGTAGGGTGGTTTTTTTTTTCATTGCTTTACTTGCTACAAATGTTTCTTTCAAGCCCTAACCAGATGCTAACAATGTTCCCAGCTTTTACCAGCTTGCAACCTCTTGCATTGTTACTCTCTGTCAAGATTGTATTGCAAACCTTGTCTTTGTAGGGGGTTTTTCCCCATTGCTCTACTTGTTCAGTCTGTTACTTTCCAGGTGCTAATAATGTCCCCAGCTCTTACTGGCTTGCAAGCTCTTTCCTTGTTAGTCCCTCAGAATATTTTTTAAGCCCTTAACTAGGGGATAAAATAATGTGCTGAAGCTGACCAGACTAAGGACACTAACCAGATGAATACCTGGAAAGCAGATTATTTTCATTATTTTCCTCCCCAAAAACTAAGGTGCAGCTTATATTCCGGGGCCTCTTATACTCTGAAAAATACAGTAGGGTTTGTTTTTTAAAAAAAATAGAATATAATTCTTTATTAACCAAGTGTGATTGGGCACACATTGGTGCATATAATCTCAGTGTACATTAAAAAAAGAGATACATTTGTCAAGAATCATGAAGTACAACACTTGCCATAGGGTATGCCGCCCCGAGTCTTCGGAGAGGGGCGGCATACAAATCTAAGTAATAAATAAATAAATAATAAATAAGTATGTTGTGATTCCGTCTGAGACCCCTCAGGGAACGGCTGATCCTCTGCCGGCTTCCTGCTCAGAGGGGGAGGATGAGGAACAGGAGGTTCAGGCAGACGGGGAGGAGGAATCTCAGGCTGAGGGAGAGGGAGGACAGCCAGAGTCCCCCGAGGGGGAGCTCTCCCCAGCAAGCAGCCTGGATTCCTTAGATGAAAATGCACAAGCAATCATCGATCTCCGGCAGAGAAGAGCAACACAACGAAGGGGACAATTAGCCAGGTACTTTCAGCACTAAAGAGGCAACAGCTGGGTTTGGGTGTGGTGCTCTCTGGAAAGGCTGAAAAGGCAGACCCACCCTTCCTGGCTTGTGGAGTATTATCTTTGGGAGTCCTGGGACCTGGCGGTGATCTTTGGCGTCTTGGAATTCTGGTTTGTGACTTTGAATACTGAAACCTTGGGGGGAAAAGGTGTGGGTCTTATTCTCTACAGTGGTGGGTGTGCCAGCAAGAAGTCTGCTGTATTGTCTGGCCGCCAGGACTCTGCTGTGAAGTCTCATAGCCTGCCTGTTGGGAAGAACAGGTTTTTTTCTGTGTTTATTTTTCAAACTATAAAGTGCCTTTGTTTGTACCAGTGTGTCAGGCTGTTTTTTCCAGTTGGTGTTGAAGTCTGGGGGCACCCAGACAGAACAGGGTACAAATAAGCAATCAGGAAACAGTCAATGTTAATATAAATAATAAACATACTAGCAACAAGTTACAGTCATATAGTCATAAGTGGGAGGAGATGGGGGATAGGGACGATGAGAAGACTAGTAGTAATAGTAATACAGCCTTAGTGAATAGTTTGACAGTGGTGAGGGAATTATTTGTTTAGCAGAGTGATGGCATTCAGGAAAAAAAAACTGTTCTTGTGTCTAGTTGTTCTGGTGTGCAGTGCTCTATAGGGTTGTTTTGAGGGTAGGAGTTGAAACAATTTGTGTCCAGGGTGTGAGGGGTCTGTAGATATTTTCACAGCCCTCTTTTTGACTTGTGCAGTATACAGGTCCTCAATAGAAGGTAGGTTGGCAGAAATTGTTTTTTCTGCAGTCCTGATTCTCCTCTGAAGTTTGTGTCGGTCTTGTTGAGTTGCAGAACCAAACCAGACAGTTATAGAGGTGCAGATGACAGACTCAATGATTCCTCAGTAGAACTGTATCAGCAGCTCCTTGGGCAGTTTGAGCTTCCTGAGTTGGCGCAGAAAGAACATTCTTTGTTGTGCTTTTTTGATGACGTCTTTGATGCTAGGTGATTATTTTAGTTCATACACGGGCAGTGTCAGTTTGGAGGAACTTCCATCCTCAGAGTTTTATTTAGTTGGGGATGTTTCCTGACACCCTGGCAAGCAATTTCATATAGTTTTCTTGGCAGCATTTTGTTGTTGTTGTTGTTTTTAATTAATTCCCCGTTGTTGTTTATCCTAGGGCTGAACAAGAGGGACTGGCTCCAAATCTCCCAGGTTATTTTGTGCCTGATAGAACCATAATTCATAATCTCCCATTGTTCTATCCCAGTGTATTTAACTATTACAGTTAACTAGTTCTCAGGTATATGACCCATATCTAATGCCAGTTAAAGCTGAAGTGCTTTTGTTCCGATCTTCCTTCCTAAAGGAAGACTTAACAATTACAGAACAAAATGATTTTCTATCATCTCAAGAAAGACTGCTAAATATTTTAGCCAATCAGGAATACCACGCAATTTGCCTTTGACTAATATGTTATTATTTTCAGACTTAATGTTTTGCTATAACCAAAGTCTTGATAGTCTTGATAGATATCTCCGAGACTGCCTTCTGCCGCACAAATCCCAGCGACCGATTAGGTCCCACAGAGTGGGCCTTCTCCGGGTCCCGTCAACTAAACAATGTCGGTTGGCGGGCCCCAGAGGAAGAGCCTTCTCTGTGGCGGCCCCGACTCTCTGGAACCAACTCCTCCCCAGAGATTAGAACTGCCCCTACTCTCCCTGCCTTCCGTAAACTCCTTAAAACCCACCTTTGCCGTCAGGCATGGGGGAACTGAAACACCTCCCCCGGGCATGTACAATTTATGCATGGTATGTTTGTGTGTGTGTTTGTTAGTAAATGGGGTTCTTTTTAAATCTTTTTAAATCTTTTAAATTATATTTGGATTTGTCATGAATTGCTGTATCTTGCTGTGAGCCGCCCCGAGTCTGTGGAGAGGGGCGGCATACAAATTTAAATAATAAATAAATGAATAAAATTAGATGCTAAGTCCCTCATCAGTGGAGGTTTTTAAAACTAGGCCAGTGATGCCGAACCTTTTTTCCCTCATTTATTTATTTATTTATTGAATTTATATGCCACCCCTCTCCGAAGACTCGGGGCGGCTAACAGCCAGCGTACAATAATAATCCAATACTAAAAACGGTTAAAAACCCATTAATATAAAAAAACAAACATACATACAGACATACCATGCATAAAATTGTAAAGGCCTAGAGGGAAAGGGAATCTCAATTCCCCCATGCCTGGTGGCAGAGGTGGGTTTTAAGCAGCTTACAAAAGGTAAGGAGGGTGGGGGCAATTCTAATCTATGGGGGGAGTTGGTTCCAGAGGGCTGGGGCCGCCACAGAGAAGGCTCTTCCCCTGGGTCCCGCCAAGCAGCATTGTTTAGTTGACAGGACCCGGAGAAGACCCACTCTTTGGACCTAACTAGTCGCTGGGATTCGTGCAGCAGAAGGCGGTCCCTGAGATAATCTGGTCCAGTGCCATGAAGGACTTTATAGGTCATAACCAACACTTTAAATTGTGACCGGAAACTGATCGGCAACCAATGCAGACTGCGGAGTGTTGGTGTAACATGGGCATATTTGGGAAAGCCCATGATTGATCTCGCAGCTGCATTCTGCACGATCTGAAGTTTCCGAACATTTTTCAAAGGTAGCCCCATGTAGAAAGCGTTACAATAGTCGAGCCTCGAGGTGATGAGGGCATGAGTGACTGTGAGCAGTGACTCCCGGTCCAAATAGGGCTTTATAGGTCATAACCAACTCATGTGCCGAAAAGCGCATGCACGTACAGTATCGTGCATGGCCGAGTGACCACACCCATGCTTCAATTCCCGGGGAGGGCAAAAAATGGCCTCCCCCATCATCCTAGAAGCCCTCTGGAGGCTGAAAACAGCCTGTTTCCCAACTTTTGGTGGGCCTGGGAGATTAGATTAGATTAGATTAGATTTATTGGATTTATATGCCGTCCCTCTCCATAGACTCGGGGAGGCTCACAACAATGGTGAAAAACAATACATAGTAACAAATCTAATAATTAGCAATCTAAATTACAGTTTTAGGTTAAAAAATCCAAAAGAAACCCCAATATATAAAAAAACAAGCACACAATCGAATCATACACAGAAACTACATAGGCAAGGGGGAGATGTTTCAATACCCCCATGCCTGACGGCAGAGGTGGGTTTTAAGGAGTTTCCGAAAGGCAAGGAGGGTGGGGGCAATCCTAATCTCTGGGGGCGGCTGGTTCCAGAGGGTCGGAGCCACCACAGAGAAGGCTCTTCCCCTGGGCCCCACCAGATGACATTGTTTAGTCGACGGGACCTGGAGAAGGTCCACTCTGTGGGACCTAACACTGATTGACAATCAATTTCAAACTCAATTTTGTACCGAACAAAGTATTCAATGAGAATATTTCATTCATTCTTATCTAGGATGTGTTATTTGAGTGTTCTCTTTATTTATTTTATTTTTTTGAGCAGTATAGTACCCCTCCCCTGCTACACCCAACAAGCCACGCCCACAGAACTGGTAGTAAAATTGAATCCAGCTTGTAATGAATTAGTAAAGCTGGCAGGAAGGTCCTGCTTTAGACAAGAACTCACATTCGCCCAAACAAACAGGGCAATGTGAAGAAGCTGCAGAATAGAAGAAGGGCTACCGTTGGCTTTCTCCAGCCCGATAAGGCTGCCGAGCCTCCTGGAGCCCCAATTCAGCTTTGAAAATCCCTGTGTACTGGGGAGACCAGAGGAGCGAGTTCCTATATTACCTTGAAGAGAGCAAGAGCATTTGTAGATTATGATAATCCTGTTCATTAGGCATGGTTAGAACTCAATTTCCCCTTCCTTCCACAAATACAGTATGAAAAGGAAGGCTTGTATTTATCTAGCCCTGGCAGCAGCTCTCAGCTCAGCTGAAGGTAATGGAAGAAAATTGGTCCCAGGAGTCCAGCTATGCATTGCTCTTGAGTAAGGGGAGGAAGGGAGCAGGTAAATTGCATTCATTAGGCAAGACAGTTGCAATTCATGTTAAGCTGGAAGCCGAGAAGAAGCAGGGGCTGGAGCCAGGGGGAAGTGAGAGGAAGCTGGGAACAGATCCCTCGGGAGGGTTGAAAGGGTTACTCCGGTATGATAGCTGATTCCTATATTTATTGGATTTGTTTGGGGTTTGATTGGGGGATGGGAGGCAGGGGGAGAATCTTTGGCTCAGAAACATAGGAATTTGCTTTTTTTGAGAAGCTGGGGATCAGAAAGTCTAACATACTTTTATTTAAGAGATGCATTTAAGGAGTTAATTCTCCCCCCAAAAAATATTTATTTATTATTATTTTATTTATTAAATTTGTTTATGTTTATGTTTATTTAGATTTGTATGCCACCCCTCTCCGCAGACTCGGGGCGGCTCACAACAAAGTGCAAAAGACAATTTACAACAAATCTAAATTTCTACTAAAAACATTTAAAAAACCCCATTTCTAAACACACGTACATACACACATACCATTCATAAATTGTATATGCCCGGGGGACATGTCTCAGTTCCCCCATGCCTGACGACACAGGTGGGTCTTAAGGAGCTTACGAAAGGCAAGGAGAGTAGGGGCAGTTCTAATCTCCGGGGGGAGTTGGTTCCAGAGGGTCGGGGCCGCCACAGAGAAGGCTCTTCCCCTGGGCCCGCCAACCGACATTGTTTAGTTGATGGGACCCGGAGAAGGCCCACTCTGTGGGACCTAATCGGTCGCTGGGATTCGTGCGGCAGCAGGCTGTCTCGGAAATTTGTAAGCCGCCCCTCTCCGTAGACTTGGGGCGGCTAAAATATGCCCTCTGTAAGTTTAATAAACCCAGTTGATGGATCAGTAAGTGATAGTTTGTTTAATGCAACCTCATTGAATCAATCACAATTGGCTGGACTCGCATAACATGTCAAACCAGCCATGTCAATCTCATTTTCTGCACAAGAATAAAGTTCAACTCCTTGAAATATCTCAAAGGTTGCACCAAAGAAGAGAGAGAGTTAAGCTATTCTCCAAACTTTTGGAGAAGCTGACTGCAGATCTGAAGGTCAGCAGTTCAGATCTCATCACCGGCTCAAGGTAGACTCAGCCTTCTATCCTTCCGAGGTGGGTAACTGAGGACCCGGATTGTGGGGGCAATATGCTGGCTCTGTTCAAAAGTGCTATTGCTAACATGTTGTGAGCCGCCCTGAGTCTAAGGAGAAGGGCGGCATAAAAATCGAATTAAATAAATAAATGAATGAATGAATGAATGAATAAATAAATTTGAGGGCAGGACAAGACGTAATGGGTGGAAACTAATCAAAGAAAAAAGCAACTTAGAACTAAGGAGAAATCCCTTGATAGAACAATTATTCAGTGAGACAACTTGCCTCCAGAAGTTGTGAATGCTCCAACAACTGGAAGTTTTTAAGACGATGTTGGATAACCATTTGTCTGAAGTGATGTAGGGTTTCCTGCCTAAGCAGAGGGTTGGACTAGAAGACCTCCAATGTCCCTTCCAACTCTTTTCTTTTCTTCTCTTCTCTCTCAACTTCACAACTTCTGGAAGCAACTTGCTCCACTGTTCAGGACATTTCTTCTTAGTTCTTAGTTGCTTCTCTCCTTGATTAGTTTCCACCCATTGCTTCTTGTCCTACCCTCAGGTGCTTTGGAGAATAGGTTGACTCCTTTTTTGTGGCAGACCTTGAGATATTGGAACACTGCTATCGTGTCTCCCCTAGTCCTTCTTTTCATTAAACTAGACATGCCCAGTTCCTGCAACCATTCTTCATATGTTTTAGGCTCTGGTCCTTTAATCATTTTTGTTGCTCTTCTTTGCACTCGTTCTAGAGTCTCAACATCCTTTTCTGGTATTCACATTTCACACGATCTTGATTCTAGGTTTATGCAGCTTAGAAATGTGTTGGATTTTTTTTGTCACCTGCTGCCCACTGCTGCCTCATATTTGAATGATTGTCCACTAAGACTCCTAGATCCCTCTCACAGTTAAGGTACCACTGGGACCGCCTTCTGCCGCACGAATCCCAGCAACCAGTTAGGTCCCACAGAGTTGGCCTTCTCCGGGTCCCATCGACTAAACAATGTCGTCTGGCAGGACCCAGGGGAAGAGCCTTCTCTGTGGCGGCCCCGACCCTCTGGAACCAACTCTCCCCCGGATATCAGAGTTGCCCCTACCCTCCTTGCCTTTCGTAAGCTCCTCAAAACCCACCTCTGTCATCAGGCATGGGGGAATTGAAATGTTCCCTTCCCCTAGGCTTATAGAATTTATAAATGCTATGTTTGTATGTATGATTGGTTCTTTAAATTGGGGTTTTTTAGATTATTTTTAATATTAGATTTGTTTACATTGTCTTTTTATTGTTGTTAGCCGCCCCAAGTCTGCTGAGAGGGGCGGCATACAAATCTGATTATTAATAATAATAATAATAATAATAATAATAATAATAATAATAATAATATACTGTATCTGGGCATTTTGTTTTTCCTGCCTAAATGTAGAACCTTGCTTTTTTTCACCGTTGAATTTCATTTTGTTAGATAGAGCCCAATGTTCAACGTTCATCCACCTTCCTTTCCTCTCTTTTTATTATTTGGCAGATTAAATACATCCTAATAACATTATTATTTAAAATAGTTTCACCATAGGAGCCCAAAGGGATCTTGCTTTAAGCATCGGAGAAAGGAGAAATAGACATATTTAAGCATTTTTATCAAAATACTAAGGCAGGAGAGAGAGAGAGAGAAAAAAAAATTACCTGGCAACCTAAAACACCCCCATCAGGGAACTGCCTGAGGGACAAATGATATTATACACTGCGCAATGACTTCTATGCTATCCATTCGATATCTTGAGGTTTACCACACACTGTGTTTATACCCAGAAGACAGCTAATGTAATTCCTTCCAAGCTCTGTTCTGACTTCAGCTGAATCTGAATACAAACGAATTGGGCGTGCAAGGAAGGTGAAAGGAAGACATTAAATGCAAGGTGTGGATTTAGGGGTACTGATTTCTGACAGTCTCAAAATGGGTGAACAGTGCAGTCAGGCGGTAGGGAAAGCAAGTAGGATGCTTGGCTGCATAGCTAGAGGTATAACAAGCAGGAAGAGGGAGATTGTGATCCCCTTATATAGAGCGCTGGTGAGACCACATTTGGAATACTGGGTTCAGTTCTGGAGACCTCACCTACAAAAAAGATATTGACAAAATTGAACGGGTCCAAAGACGGGCTACAAGAATGGTGGAAGGTCTTAAGCATCAAACGTATCAGGAAAGACTTCATGAACTCAATCTGTATAGTCTGGAGGACAGAAGGAAAAGGGGGGACATGATCGAAACATTTAAATATGTTCAAGGGTTAAATAAGGTCCAGTAGGGAAGTGTTTTTAATAGGAAAGTGAACACAAGAACAAGGGGACACAGTCTGAAGGTAGTTGGGGGAAAGATCAAAAGCAACATGAGAAAATATTATTTTACTGAAAGAGTAGTCGATGCTTGGAACAAACTTCTAGCAGAGGTGGTAGATAAATCCACAGTAACTGAATTTAAACATGTCTGGGATAAACATACCATCCTAAGATAAAATACAGAAAATAGTATAAGGGCAGACTAGATGGACCATGAGGTCTTTTTCTGCCGTCAGACTTCCATGTTTCTATGTTTCTATGTGTGTGCAGAGGATTTCTCTGTCCAAATCCCATCTGCAGGTGGGTTTATTTATTTACTTATTTGCATTTAAAAGTAGCACCGGCTCCATTTCTGTGACTTAAACGTTCTTTCTAGTGAATCGCTTTAGTTCCTCTCCTCCCAGATATTGTTCCATCCTGGATGGATGGATGGACGGATGGACGGATGGACGGATGGACGAATGGACGGATGGACGGATGAACGGATGGACGGATGGACGGATGGACGGATGGACGGATGGACGGATGGGCGGATGGGCGGATGGGCGGATGGACGGATGGACGGATGGACAAATGTACTCCTGTTGAAGTACAAGATGCCTGCTGCTTCTGCCAACAAGACCGCACTTTTTGAACTGCTTCAATGTGCGGTTTGGCAATATTTTGACCACTCTATGCTTCTTCCCTACTGCCTGCCACCGTTCCTTCCATTTCCTACATCTGGAGCTGTGGTGAACATCAATTTTTGTACTCATCTTGCTGTTGCCTCTGGCTATAGCGTGAAGGTCATATTTGCCAATTGCAGTTTCCATTTATCACCTGAATAGAAGGAGACTACTTTTGACTGATCCTTGGTGCTCTTTGAGCTTGGTTGTTTTCTTGCGTAAACTAGGGAACATCACTAGCATTGATGAAGTTACCTAGTTTGAGTAATGAAATTTCTGCAAAAAAATCCTTGGAGCTCAGAGAATGCCAAGGACCCCTCATTTCTCTTCTCTTCTCTTCTCTCCTCTCCTCTCCTATTCTATCCTATCCTAACTTTGAGATGCAAATATTCCCCTTTATTAGTGACTAGGGTCTTGGTGGCGCAGTGGTTAGAGTGCAGTACTACAAGCTACTTCTGCTGACTGCCTGTAATTTGGCAGTTCAAATCTCACCAGGCTCAAGGTGGACTCAGCCTTCCATCCTTCCAAGATAGGTAAAATGAGGGCAAGGTTGGGGGCAATAGGCTGATTTTGTAACCTACTTAAAGAGGACTGTAAAAGCAATCTGAAATGGCATATAAGTGCTATTGCTATTTTTATTTGTTCATTTAAAGTTGATTGTTCTCCAAGTTACCCAATCACGCCACAAACCATATTTTGGGAATGATGTACAGTTCTAGCTTACTGATAGATCTATTCCATTTCCTCATTGCTACATCCTAAGAAACCTTATAAAATGCTTATTAAAATATACACTTCTCTCTCTAAATATGAATCTTACAGATTTACCTAAGCTCCTTAAAATTGCAACACCACTCTTAGAAAAGTATGAAATAGGATAGATTATTTTTAGTCAAGCAATTACAAAGTAAGTTATTTTGTAATTTTCTGGTCAACTTCAAATGACTTCTTGAGTAAACCTTTGGTGTGAAGGCAAAGTTCCAGATTTCATCAACTTTCTTATTAAAGTTAGAGTTAAAGGCTTACTGTATTTATGCCAATAAAGCTTCAGATTGAGCCGGGGTGGCGCAGTGGGTAGAGTGCAGTACTGCAGGCCACTGAAGCTGACTGTAGATCTGTAGGTCAGTGGTTCAAATCTCATCACTGGCTCAAGGTTAACTCAGCCTTCCATCCTTCCGAGGTGGGTAAAACGAGGACCCGGATTGTGGGGGCAATAGGCTGGCTCTGTTAAAAAGTGCTATTGCTAACATGTTGTAAGCCGCCCTGAGTCTAGGAAGGGCGACATAAAATTGAATGAATGATTGAATGATTGAATGATTGAATGATTGAATGATTGAATGATTGAATGATTGAATGATTGAATGATTGAATGATTGAATGATTGAATGATTGAATGATTGAATGATTGAATGATTGAATGATTGAATGATTGAATGATTGAATGATTGAATGATTGAATGATTGAATGATCAAATAAATGATCAAATAAATGATCAAATAAATAATCAAATAAATAATCAAATAAATAATTAAATAATCAAATAAATAATTAAATAATCAAATAAATAATTAAATAAATAATCAAATAATCAAATAAATAATCAAATAAATAAATAAATAAATAAATAAATAAATAAATAAATGGGAAAACATAGCCACTTAGATATTAGGAAGACCACCAATAAAGAAATAAATATTTAGTTACTACTTCAAGGTAAATGCTCATAATTAGAGAAAGAAGAGGGGACAAAAACCACAAGAACAGTTTTTCCCCAAGTACCATCACTCTTCTAAACAAATAATTCACTCAACACTGTCAAACTATTTACAAAATCTGAACTGCATCTTCTCATCATTCCTATCACCCATCTCCTCCCACTAATGACTTCACAACTGTAACTTTGTGGCTTGTATCCTTATGATTTATATTGACTTTTTCCTAATGTGATTAGATTGCTTATCTGTACCCTCTGGATATCATTGTGTTGCACCTTATGATTCTTGATGAATGTATCTTTTCTTTTAAGGTACACTGAGAGCATATGCACCAAAGACATATTTCTTGTGCATCCAATCTAAAAAACACTACATAAAACAACATGCATACATGCAAAGACCATTGTGATAAATGCCAAAGTTCAAACAGGGAAACTGTCTAGTTGATTCATTGTCTATTCCTTAACTAATATTGCAGACATATTATATACAGGCCTGTTGCTATGCTATTATCAAACCCTGGATAGAAAATAAAATGCTGGATTGCCATCAGCTTCTGTGTGGTTTTAAGAATCACAGGGCAACACACTGGGTTGTCGCAAGCAAACAATTCTGCATGTTCCGAAGATAAAAGCAGACAGAATAACATTGATAACAATTTGTTTAGTAATATTCATCACATCTCAACAATTTAAAATGAAGGCAACAACTGTATGCTGGTTTACCTGAGCTTAAGTTCCATTATATGCTCTGCAGCTTAATGTTTGCTACGCCCTGTCTAGAGTCTCTCTCGTCAGAATTTAATTTAACACATTTTACTAAAGGAAATTGCTTACCCTTTCTCCCAATGCCTTTCCAAATACCTCTTTCTCTTCTACTTATTCAGTGAGGGATATACACATTTACCAGTATTAACTCGAATTTTTCATATCCAAATTTAACAGATAGGAAATACAAACACTTGTCTTCATTTGTACAGTTTCTCCCCCTGCTATTTCAATTCTTGCTTTATAAGAATGTGTAGCCCGTCGGTTGCTTTCCCTTTGTTTTTTGGGCTGGGGAGGCCCATCCCTGGGGTCCTGGGAGTTTGTTTGTTTGTTTGTTTAGTTAGTTAGTTAGTTAGTTAGTTAGTTAGTTAGTTAGTTAGTTAGTTAGTTAGTTAGTCCAATACACAATGAGGGTTTTAGTGGGTATATATCTATATACACATAGCAAAATACATGATGAAGGTTATAGAGGAGATACTCATAGTAAAATATATCTAAGAAATAATAGAAAAGAAGATATAGTAATAGAACATATCAATGAAAGAATAGAAGAAGAGATATAGGAATAGAAGAAAGGAATAGGAGATATAGGAGAGCAATAGGACAGGGGACGGAAGGCACTCTAGTGCACTTGTACTCGCCCCTTACTGACCTCTTAGGAATCTGGATAGGTCAACCGTGGATAAGTTGTACTGGTTCATCCACTTTGGTTAACCAGGTTTCCTGAATGGCTATTGTTAGAATGTCTAGGTAATATAAGAAACCTTCAACAAACTTTAAGCATAGTAAATGTAGCAATGTGGGTTAGTCAGTCAATGAATCAGACTTAGTAAAAAATAGAACAATATTATTATATACAAATAGGCAAATAAACAATAGTAGTTACACAGTCCAAATATCATACACATATAATCCTAGTAATGGTTTACAAACCAGGTTATCCCACACACCACAATATTCACACAGCAAATATAAATCTCTCTAGTATAAACTCCCCCAAGAGGAACGTTGTTGGCTCCCTCTTGTGGCCAACCAGCAAATGACTCTTAAAGTACAGTCTTAAACTTAGAAACATAGAAACATAGAAGTCTGACGGCAGAAAAAGACCTCATGGTCCATCTAGTCTGCCCTTATACTATTTTCTGTATTTTATCTTAGGATGGATATATGTTTATCCCAGGCATGTTTAAATTCAGTTACTGTGGATTTATCTACCACGTCTGCTGGAAGTTTGTTCCAAGGATCTACTACTCTTTCAGTAAAATAATATTTTCTCATGTTGCTTTTGATCTTTCCCCAACTAACTTCAGATTGTGTCCCCTTGTTCTTGTGTTCACTTTCCTATTAAAAACATTTCCCTCCTGGACCTTATTTAACCCTTTAATATATTTAAATGTTTCGATCATGTCCCCCCTTTTCCTTCTGTCCTCCAGACTATACAGATTGAGTTCATGAAGTCTTTCCTGATACGTTTTATGCTTAAGACCTTCCACCATTCTTGTAGCCCGTCTTTGGACCCGTTCAATTTTGTCAATATCTTTTTGTAGGTGAGGTCTCCAGAACTGAACACAGTATTCCAAATGTGGTCTCACCAGCATTCTATATAGCGGGATCATAATCTCCTTCTTCCTGCTTGTTATACCTCTAGCTGTGCAGCCAAGCATCCTACTTGCTTTCCCTACCGCCTGACTGCATTGTTCACCCAACTTACTTTGTTAGCTTCTGTATTGCAACACCCAACATAGTTACATACAGTATACTAACAGCTATTACATTGAATTTGGGGAGAAAATTCATTAGTACACTATCAACCATCCCTTTCCATCCAGCCTTGTTCCAGGTCACCATCTGTATGGGAGTCCAAGAAGCACAGTGGTCTGGCTTGGTTGGTTGGTTGGCTAGGTAGTAAGAATGCCAGATGTCAGTTTGACCTTGGAGCTGGGTTGATATTAACAATGCTTCCCATATAGACACAGTTATTCAATATTTCTCTTTATGAGTTGCAAATCTTCTTCTTGTTGCTTTGTTCGGTGGCCTCCAGACATGGGTAGATATGCTTCTTTATAATTTTAGAAAAGTTTTGTATTTTTCTCTGCTTATCAAAGTCTCTCTTTTTATCAGTTGGCAGATAAACGTCTGAGATCTCAACTGCAGGGAACAAGCAGAGTTTATAATCACCTTGATAAAAATGGGGCTATATTCCTCCCCACAATCCAAATATATATCTTGGAGCCTTCTGCTGTGTCAGAGGAGATTATCAACCTCAAGATCTCTAGTGCATCTTGGTAGCCAATAATATGTGTGACTTCTTGGTCCACTGCACACATGAGAAGTAAGTGATGGGCTGGAGAGTCCCAAAGATTCAACTTCCTTTTTTTTGGGGGGGGGGGGGGGGGTAATAATTTTTTTCTTTATTTTTCTTTCAACATACAATAAAACAACATGAGCAATAAAAACACAGAATCAATGCTTAAAGTAATAATTAATAATATTTCTTATGTCAGGGACCGCCTTCTGCTGCACGAATCCCAGCGACCAGTTAGGTCCCACAGAGTGGGTCTTCTCCAGGTCCCGTCAACTAAACAATGCCGCTTGGTGGGACCCAGGTGAAGAGCCTTCTCTGTGGTGGCCCTGGCCCTCTGGAACCACCTCCCCCCAGAGATTAGAATTGCCCCCACCCTCATTGCCTTTCGTAAGCTACTTAAAACTCACCTCTTCCGCCAGGCATGGGGGAATTGAGATACTCTTTCCCCCTAGGCATTTACAATTTTATGCATGGTATGTCTGTATGTATGTTTGGTTTTTTATAATAATGGGTTTTTAATTGTTTTTAGTATTGGATTATTATTATATGCTGTTTTATTATTGCTGTTAGCCGCCCCGAGTCTCCGGAGAGAGGCGGCATACAAATCCAATAAATAAATAAAATAAATAAATAGATATGTTTAACATTCAGAGAGAGAAAAAAGTGCTAATAATACTTTCAATATGTACTTTTTATCCTCTTCTTTGCTAAGTTAATTAAAATTAACCACATATGAGATATATTTCATCTATAAATAACAATATTATAAAATCTAGTCCCTTATATTCCCTTTTTCTATTTATAATAAAACATAAACATCCTAACATCTTAACTCAATATCTAATTTAATCCTTTCATCTCTGTGTTAACTCCTTATCCAATGGTGCCACCAGTCTTTACTTTGTCATCTGGGGCTTTTGATTCAACTTCTATGTGATTTCTAAATCTTCAAATATATTTTGATATGAATCACCTGCTTCATTAGGAACTTTAATTTAATAATAATAATTAAATTATTAATTGAATAATTATTTAATTAACAAAATACACGAAGTGGCTGAAATGAGTAGACTAACTTTAGAACTTCAAGACAAAGATGATACTGAATATTATAAAATATGGGACAAGTGATGCAACTAGTTGAATCAAAAGAAATATTAAAAAACATAAAACTCACATAATTACTACCCGTTACTTACAAGAAATACTGAATGCATTTATAGATATGCAATCTTACAATCCTATTAAAAGAATGATTTAGAAAAACAACCACATGTTCAAAATGTAAAAACAGCTACTCAAAACAGTTACCCAAAGGCTGTGTAAGAAATGATAATCAACATATTAGTTGACTCCGCCTTTTTCCTTCCTCTTTTTCTCTTTTTTCTTCCCTCCTTTTTCTTTGCTTGTTTTTGTAATTGTATTTGACTATATTTTTTGTTTGTTTTTGTATGCAAATAACTAATAACGACTTTTTTAAAAAAAAAAATGGAACTTTGATATCTGCTCTAACAGTCTTCCAATATTTGAGGGGCTACCACAAAGAGGAGGGGGGGGTCAAGCTATTTTCCAAAGGACCTGAAGGCCAGACAAGGAATAATGGATGGAAACTGAACAAGGGGAGATTCATTTCATTTCATTTCATTTCATTTCATTTCATTTCATTTCATTTCATTTCATTTCATTTCATTTCATTTCATTTCATTTCATTTCATTTCATTTTATTTCATTTTATTTATTGAATTTATATTCAACCTGGAAATTGTTCATCCCAGTGATGAGCACCTGTTGTGGTTCAGCCTGAGGCTGCTCAGGGACCGGCTGTGTCTCTGCTGGCTCCATGCCCGGAGGAGGAGGACAGCGAAGAGGAGGGGGCTGAACAGTCGGACGGGGGAGAGGAAAATCAGTAATGGGATGAAGGAGAACAGCATGAGAGCCCCGGGGGCGGGGGGGGGGAGGCTCTCCCCAGCCAGTAGTTTGGAATCATTAGGTGATGAAGCACAAGCCGTCAGACATGCGACAGAGACGTTCAGATCAGAGAAAGGAGCAATTAAGGAAGTATTATCAGCACTGAATTAGGAACAGCTGGGCTTGGGTGTGGTCCTTCTTAGCAGAGTTTAAAAGGCAGGCAAGCCCTTGAAGCCATGTGGAGTGTTATCAGTTTGGAGTTACGGTGTCCTGCTTTGTTCTCGGCATCTCTGTTCCTGGCTTGTGGCCCAGCAGCTTTGGAAGACCCGTGGGAGGTGTAGGTCTGCTATCTACAGCCTCAGCTTGGCAGCAAGAATTCTGTATTGCTGAATGAACTTTTGCCTTCGTGGATATATCTGAAGATTCAGCATTTTCCTGTTTGTAAGGACATTTTCTGTTACCTGTGTTTTTCTTGAATTTTATAAAACTACCTTTGCCTTTTACCAGTGTGTCTGGATTCTCTTTTTGGGTTGGTATTGGCTTCTGGAGTGACCCAGACAGAAACCCCCCCAAGATATAGGTCCACACACAAGGATTTTGCAAGATTTAAGTATAGATTCTAATATTTAGAAAAGGGAAGTTTCAAAATGCAGTGAAAAAGCAAGGGATGTCTTTTCTATTTCAGCTAATTATAGTCCGAGAACAGATATCAAATTCATTGCTATTTCACCTTTGCTCACACAGCTCTCCTTTTCACTGACTCACGTTGAGTTGGCAGGAAGCCCAGAGATAAGAATTCCATCCTTCTCGGTTGGTAATCCATCATAATAAACTAATTATTCTGAAATCCAACTACGATAGTCCATCATTCACATTAGAAAGTTGACTTCCGCACTCGCTCATCAAAAGATTCTTCACTATCAGACTCGGGTGCCAAGTATACTGGCCGAGGATACCAAAACGCACCTGTCTCTTGATCCTTAGAATCCGTGATTAGCCGAGTGGGACGCGATTGGTCCACAATAGAAATAATGATGATTTTTGTCTTAAGGTCTTAAGCATAAAACGTATCAGGAAAGACTTAATGCACTCAATCTGTGTATAGTCTGGAGGACAGAAGGAAAAGGGGAGACATGATCGAAACATTTAAATATGTTAAAGGGTTAAATAAGGTTCAGGAGGGAAAGTGTTTTTAATAGGAAAGTGAACACAAGAACAAGGGGACACAATCTGAAGTTAGTTGGGGGAAAGATCAGAAGCAACGTGAGAAAATATTATTTCACTGAAAGAGTAGTAGATGCTTGGAACAAACTTCCAGCAGACGTGGTTGGTAAATCCACAGTAACTGAATTTAAACATGCCTGGGATAAACATATATCCATCCTAAGATAAAATACAGGAAATAGTATAAGGGCAGACTAGATGGACCATGAGGTCTTTTTCTACCGTCAGTCTTCTATGTTTCTATGTTTTCTGCCAGTGGGAACAGTCAACTGGTGGAACAGAAGTTGCCTTCAGACATTGTGGGAACTTTCAAGAAGAGATTGAACTGGTATTTATCAGAAATGGTGTAGGGTCTCCTCCTTGGGCAAGGGCTTGGACTAGATAACCTATAAGGTCCCTTTCAATTCTGTTAATCTATTATCTTAAAAAAAAAAAAGCAAATGCCATTGCTTGGAACTCAGTTTAGTCACCATTCTTCAAAAGCAGTCTTAAAGAGGCAAGACTGTTCTACAGTGCTGAAACAAAAAAAATAATCTGAAAAAAATATGATTACTGGTGCTCCCTGCTGAGCCTCTCGCTCAATGAAAACCTCATGATACTTGTTTTGTATTAAAGTTTGTAGCAAAATTCAAAACCAGAAGCACACACAGATGACTGGATTCAGATGGATTCCATAACTTCTTTATAAACATAATAACAGATGAATGTACAATACCATTGGCAGATTATTTCTTCAAGTAATCACAAGCAGGAGTTAGTTTCATTTCAGCAGAGAGTACAGAGAGGAGAGTGCAGAGTGGACTAGAGAGTAGAGTGCATATGGAGTATCATTAATGGATGATTGATTGATTGATTGATTGATTTTATTTATTTATGCCGCCCTTCTCCTTAGACTCAGGGCGGCTTACAACATGTTAGCAATAGCACTTTTTAACAGAGCCAGCATATTGCCACCACAACCCCGGTCCTCATTTTACCCACCTTGGAAGGATGGAAGGCTGAGTCAACCTTGAGCCGGTGTTGAGATTTGAACCACTGATCTACAGTCAGCTTTAGTGGCCTGCAGTACTGCACTCTACCTGCTGCGCCACCTCAGCTCTATGATGAATTAAATAATTAGTAGTAAATATGGCTTCACCCCAATATGACTTGCTCAGACCAGAATCCTCCAACACTGAGTCCTTCATGGTTTGTAAGACTTCTTTTCACATCTCAACAACACCTTTCTCTGCTGCTGTGTATGGATTTGTGTATCTGTGTTGTATTCCCAACTGTCCCCACCATTGTTGAAAACTTGTTAACAAAAATTCTGAACCTCTGTCAGTTTGCAAATGACATACCTGTTGTTGTATCTTCTTACTATGAAGCTTACCCATTGCTTAAACCTCTGTAGCACCTCCGTTTTACTCTTTAGTAAATAGCAGAACCCAAGCCTTCTATAGTCATCTACAATGACCAGCACATAGTTTGCTCCTCCCAAACTGGCTTGCATTGGCCCAACCAAATCTGCATGTACCAGCTGTAGAGTTCTTTTTGTATGCCTTGTGCTACTTTTGCTCACTGGGAATGCCTTGGATTTTGATGCTTTGCATACCGCACGGTCCAAATATGCCTTACATCTCTTTAAGTTCAACCCTTCTGCAAACTGTTCCACTATTTGCAAAAACTCTGAAACTGGCATGGCCAAGACATCTGTGCAAGAGATGAACACATGAATCATGCTCTGCAACATTTCAAAATGTTTGCACACATTGAGCCTTTTCTCTTTGCAACACATAAAGTTTATCCTCTTCTATGCCCTGTGCACATACATCCCCATTTCTCTTTATGGGGCAGTTCCTATTTCAAAATGTGGTCTCAAATCCTTGTCTAAACTAGGGACACTCAACAAACTATGTTCCATTTCAGGTACACATAATACATCATTAAACCTCCTTTCCAGATATGGAATTTGCACATTGCCTCTTTCAATTACTTTAGCCTTCTGGCTATTTGCCAAGGCTACTGCATCTCGAGCAGCTGGAACCATTCTGAAAAACAAATTAGAATTGTTAACAATGGTTTGACTTGCCCCACTGTCTATTAATCATTTGTCTCTGCTATTACAATAACCAACTTGTGCAACAGCAATTTGACCATCAATGGACTATCCTCCTTACAAAAGAAAATAAAATTTTCTTTTCTTGCAAATACCTTTTTCTTTGCAAACAGTCCTTCTTTAGATGTGATGTTTCACCACAAACAAAGCACGATTTGCATTGTTGTCTCTCTGTTCCTTGGACTCCCACCTCAGGAATTTCTCTTCTGGCTTTTACTAAAATGGTGTCAGTTCTCTTCTGCAATCAAACATGCCTTTAAAACTTCCAAACACAACTCCTGCTCTTGTTTGCATTCAAATATTGCAGACACAATGTCCCGGGTTTCATCAAGGCTGTTTAACGCTGAATCCTGGGGCTCAGGAATATTCGTTCTAAGTCCATAAAGAGAGTTTGCATTTGCAATAAATGTCTTTCCGCAGATTCACCTGGTTGCCTATAGGCTCTGCAGAATTCCCTTGTTAACTGAACAATATTGCATGTTAACACACTCACATGCACAGCTCTTAATTTCAGCCAGACTTCATTTGCAGTCTTTAAATTAGCTACATCGATAAACTGGCAAACCTATGGCACAGGTGCCACAAGTGACGTGCAGAGCCATATCTCCTGGTGCACGAGCTGTTACCCTAGCTCAGCTCCAATGTGCATGTGCGTGCCAGCCAGCCAACTTTTGGCTTGCCCGGAGGCTCTGGAGGTCATTTTTTGGCTTCCGGAGAGTCTCCAGGAGGATGGAGGAGGGCATTTCTGCCTCTGGAGCCTGGAGAGGGTGAAAAACAGGCTTACCAGGCCCACCAGAGTTTGAGAAATGGGGGCCTCCAGGCAGGAGGCCATTTTTGCTGTCCTCTGACATTGAATTATGGGTGTGGGCACTCACACATGTGTGACAGGCTGACAGCGCACACACACACTTTCGACACCCAAGGAAAAAAAGATTTGCCATCACTGATATAAACCATTGCTTTATCATGATTTTTCCGATCTCCAGCTGCAGAAACCTGTGGCAGGTTAACAATGATATCCTACAGCTCCTTAGCCTTCAGAAAACATTCCATCTTTGCAGCCCATCTTATATACTTCTTCTGTCCCAAACTAGGTGTAGAGCAGTCCTTAAAGTCAAAAGCAACCATCCTACAATCTCTTCCTTGTTTCTCTTTCTAAACACAGGAAGTCTCTTCAGACTAAAATACCATGCAGTCTTCAGTATGCTCTGGATCCATAATCTATTAATGTTCGTTGCAAAATCAAAACCAGAAGCACATACAGATGACTGATTCATCTGGATCCAATAACTTCTTTATAAACGTAATGTTTATATGTTGTAAGTTGCCCCGAGTCCTCAGAAAGGAAGCAAGCAAGCAAGCAAACAAACAAAAGGGTCCTTCACTCCTCCACTCGAAACAGAATACCCTACAAAAGCAGACTATCAATCCTAGGTCTAGAAAGCTTAGATCTATGTTGCCTAAAACACGATCGAAGAATTGCCCACAAGATCATATGCTGCAAGGTTCTACCTGTCAATGACTACTCCAGCTTCAATCGCAACAACACAAGAGCACGCAACAGATTCAAACTTAATATTAATCGCTCTAAACTTGACTGTAAAAAATATGACTTCAGCAACCGAGTTGTCGAAGCGTGGAACTCATTACCTGACTCAGTAGTGTCAACCTGTAACCCCCAACATTTTTCCTTTAGACTATCCACGATTGACCTCTCCAGGTTCCTTAGAGGTCAGTAAGGGGCATGCATAAGTTCACCAGTGGGGACGGAAGGCACACTGTCCAATTGTCTCTCCTTATCTCATTTATCTTTTCTTCCTTTCGAATATGTTCACCTATACTTTTATATCTTTTCTTCTATTCTTTTCTTTACTTATATTATTACATATCTTTCTCTTCAATGTGTATTATGTATTGGACTAACTAACTAACTAACTAACTAACTAACTAACTAACTAAATAAATAAATAAATAAATAAATAAATAAATAAATAAATAAAACAGATGAATTTACAATACCATTAGAAACATAGAAACATAGAAGACTGACGGCAGAAAAAGACCTCATGGTCCATCTAGTCTGCCCTTATACTATTAAATGTTTTAAATTATATTTGGATTTGTTACAAACTGTTATGTTATGCTGTGAGCCGCCCCGAGTCTGCGGAGAGGGGCGGCATACAAATCTAAATAAATAAATAAATAAATAAATAAATATTTCCTGTATTTTATCTTACAATGGATATATGTTTATCCCAGGCATGTTTAAATTCGGTTACTGTGGATTTACCAACCATGTCTGCTGGAAGTTTGTTCCAAGGATCTACTACTCTTTCAGTAAAATAATATTTTCTCATGTTGCCTTTGATCTTTCCCCCAACTAACTTCAGATTGTGTCCCCTTGTTCTTGTGTTCACTTTCCTATTAAAAACACTTCCCTCCTGAACCATTAGCAAATTATTTCTTCAAGTAAACACAAGCAGGAATTTGTTTCATTTCAGCAGAGAGTACAGAGAGGAGAGTGCAGAGTGGACAAGGGAGCAGAGTGGACTGAGCCACACCCAACCTTCCAGTTTCAGTTTTGATTCTCTGCACAGACTCAGAAGTGGTTAGCTCCCATTGGCTGACTTAGTTGCTATGCCTATTCATTGGCTGACTTGGTTACCATTGGTTCTCCCAGTTCCTGAATATCTTAACATTTGGTAGCGTGTGAAAAGTCTGCAGGCCTATGGCTAGGCCACTGAACCTGTTTTCCTCTTTCTGTAATGATTGATTATTAAATATTCAGTCTGTTGTTGCCTCTGTTCAGGATCCAGGCTTTTCCTCTATTTCACGCACTAAGATTCCACTTCTCCTGGCGATAATGACTTTTCCCTTCTTCTTTATCAAGCTGAGATAATTTCCCAGAATCTATTGAAAAGGGGCAAATGAAAGCCTTGGAATAAATGAAGAAATACAATAGCCAGATACACGTGTGCACCTGCATGTGCATTTTAGAAACATATAACTTAAAAATAAACAAAGCAAGCAAGCAAGGTTCGAGATACGTTAGTCCATATTTAATCCAAAACCTTTAAAAGTTTCTAGGATTGCTTAATTAAAACACAACACCTCGGTGCATCGGCACAGTCTTTTTAAAGGCCAGTAATGTTGGAGTCTTAATTAAAAAATAATGTAAATATTAAGGATATTAAGGCAAGCCCCCCCCCCCCAAGAATGAACTACAATGGTCCCCCGAGTTTCGCGATCTCGATCATTGCAAAACGCTATATTGCGATTTTTCAACCCGGAAGTAAAAACACCATCTGCGCATGCGCGCCCTTTTTTCTATGGCCACGCATGCGTAGATGGCGCCGGGCAGATCAGCTGCTGGGTGGCTTCCCTGGGTCTTCCCCCTCTTGCTGGCGGGAGGGCGAGCGGCGGGCATCAGCGAGGAGTTTGCGTGGGCTGCGGGGAAACCCCAGCACCGCTTCCCAGCTGAGTCCTGAAGCCAAACGCGGAAGTTCGCTTCAGGACTCAGCTGGGAAGCGGCGCGAGCGAACGGCGTGGGCGGGCGAAGGGCGGGCGCGCGGGCAGACAGGCGGCAGACAAGCGGCGGGCGGACAAGCGGCGGGCGCGGCAGCAGCGAGGAGTTTGCGTGGGCGGCGGGGAAACCCCAATCTTCGGCTCCTCGCTGCTGCGGCGGAAGTAAAAACACCATCTGCGCATGCGCAGATGGTGCTTTTACTTCCGCACCGCTACTTCGCGAAAAACCGATCATTGCGAGGGGTCCTGGAACGGAACCCTCGCGATAATCGGGAGACCACTGTACTTTGGGAAATATTTAAAAATGCAGAATATTACCGTATTTTTTGAAATATAAGACGCACTTTCCCCCTAAAAGAGGCTGAAAATTTGGGTGCATCTTATACTCTGAATGTAGCCCCACTCTTCAGCCTCCATGAATCCTCTTCCTGGCTGCAGAGATGGTTTCTATGTTTCTATGCCATTGTCTCATTTCAGGCATCAGCTGCTCAAATTATTTACAGATCTTTCCTTGTTGCTGACGAGCAGGTTTCCTCCCACCTCCTCATTCTTGGAGATACACTCAGCTCCACCTGGGAAAGTAAACTTGCGTCGCTTTGTCATGTCCCCTGGAGGCAAAATGTTTAGCAATTCCACATGGCATTATCAGGATTAAAAGCTTGACAGTGCTCCGTTTCATTGCCTTGACATGAAAGTTAAGGCAGTGAAGATGGCTGTTCCAAAACAGCAGATAATTTGGTTTAGAAATTGCCAGGTTTAAATTATTAACAAACAGACAATCACAGCAGGAGAAGGAAGGGAGAGGTCTACACATACTCCTATTTCTTTCTCTAATGAAATATATTTATTGCTCTTGAAATTGTCATCCTGTGATAAGAAAGATTCTCTGATGTTATTCACGCTAGGGAGGAACAATGGTGCTGCCTTCCCCCCGTTCTTCAGCAGAGAGGGCCTTGTTTCAAGAGCTGAAACATTTCAGTAATAATTGGAAATGGTCTAAGTTGAAGAGCAATTTTGTCTCTGCTTTTGCTAAGCTCGGGCGAACTAAACATGAAACACAAGGAATTACAGCAAGCAATTTCCTTCCGTTTGAGTATGGCGAGATGTTGAAAGATGAAATTATTGGGGTTTGTGTGTGGGGGGATGGACGCTAATCGTCTTATCAGTGTAAATCATGGGTGGTTGTGAGTGACAGGCTGAATTCCAACATCCGAATTGCCTTTTTTCCAAGGGCAAGGAGCTCTCTTGACACTAATTGGCTAAGATGTTTCAGGAGGCTTGTGAACATTGCAAGGGCTCAAAGAACAAGTCGTTGGCAGCCGAAAGAGCCGCTGTCCCTGCCCCAGAATACAAACACAAGCAAAAGTTGTACTGTCCAGCTTTTGAGAAGCTAATAGAAACTCTCATTTTTGGGTTTGGATTAAAACACTCAACCGGACAAGGCTTGGGAACTTGCGCATGGCTCCGAGTCTCTTTTAGGGAAAGAAGGATTCACCCCTAACTGTGATATTTTATCTGGTTTAGTTATTTATTTATGCGTTAAATGTGTGTTTTTGTTTCCAATTCTGGTCAGTAGCTTTAATTTTTAAAAAAGAATCCACTCATCAAATTCTGTATTTGTAAAAGAAGTAGGCTTAGCACATCTAGTTTGCGACAGTGTGCAGTGGTTCTTGACAATTTCAAGAGGTGAGAATTATCTAGTGGTGTCATTCAACATTAATAGCAAATTAATTTATTTGGATATGAACTATTCCAGGACATAATTACCTGGGTTGTGAATTCCTTATTTGCTAAATTGCACTGGGGAACTGATGCTGTTTGTCATATATCCACAGTCAAATTATTCTAGCCCTCTCCTCCTCCTCCTCCTCTTTCTCCTTCTCCTTCTCCTCTTCCTCCTTCTCCTCCCCTCCCCTTCCTCCCCCTCTCCTCCCCCTCTTTTTCCTCCTCTTCCTCTTCTTCTTCCTCTTCCTCCTCCTCCTTTTCCCAAGTTGTATTTAGATGGTGGCAATGGGAACCATTAAGGCAAAAGTTGGATCTTCTAAGATATGAAGATCCAGAGGGTTCCTTAGATGGGAAATTTGAGAACCTGACTTTTTGCCTTTATAGACTCAGCAAGCATTGCCTACAACCTGCCAGTCGGTTTCAGCCCTCCCTATTTGAAAGAGATATTTCCTGTTCGTATGAACTCTTGCCATCAGCTCTATTTGAGATCTAAGCTCATTTATTTTTGGCTTAGCTTCAGAGTATTTGAAAGTGCAATCAAACATTTTTGGAAATGCCGTGATTCCGCAAAGCTGGTTGATTCCTTCGTTTGTAGATAGGTTTCCTCTGCAAGGAGGAATTTTAAAGGGGAAAGTGGTTCAACAGATTTGACCCTCTTTGTCCTAGAAACTGCCCTTATATTTTTTTCATTGGCATGTGATAAATGCCATTTGTTCCTTGTCCTCAGCATTTTGGGGATGGGACAGGTAGATACAATGCTTTTCAAAAGGAATTAGTAGCAGCGGGGAATCTCTCTAAATCGAACTGTTCTGGCGCGGATAATTTTGGGGATAGAAACAGTGTATAGCATTTAGGCTGCTGGGAGTTCAAGGAAAATCCGTATAATTAAAATGTAAAACACCCAGCAACCACATGCTTAATCACTGAATACATTCCGAACTCCACATGAATCTAAATAATTGATTATGGTCTACAATGCTCAACTGAGAATGACCAAGTAGTTGGTACACATCCCATGGTTTCTCTTCCTATTTATTTATTTATGTTTTTAGACAGTTTTTATGCATAACTTCGAGACGGCAAGCATACATTAATTCTGCTAACCCTTCTTTTTCCTCCATAATAACAATCCTGTGAGATGGGTTGGGCTGAGGGAGGGAGAGTGACTGGCCCAAAGTTTACCATGTTACTCCAACACTCCGCAATCTGCATTGGTTGCCGATCAGTTTCCGGTCACAATTCAAAGTGTTGGTTATGACCTATAAAGCCCTTCATGGCACCGGGCCAGATTATCTCAGGGACCGCCTTCTGCTGCACGAATCCCAGCGACCAGTTAGGTCCCACAGAGTGAGCCTTCTCCGGGTCCCGTCAACTAAACAATGTCGGTTGGCGGGGCCCAGGGGAAGAGCCTTCTCTGTGGCGGCCCCAACCCTCTGGAACCAACTGCCCCCAGAGATTAGAATAGCGCCCACCCTCCTTACCTTTCATAAGCTCCTCAAAACCCACCTCTGCCATCAGGCATGGGGGAATTAAGATATTCTTTCCCCCTAGGCTTCTACAATTTATGCATGGTATGTTTGTATGTATGATTGGTTTTATAACAAGGGTTTTTAGCTGTTGTAGTATTGGATTTTTACATTCTGTTTTTTGTCACTGTTGTTAGCCGCCCCGAGTCCATGGAGAGGGGCGGCATACAAATCCAATAAATAAATAAATAAATAAATAAATAAATAAATAAATAAATAAATAAATAAATAAATAAATAAATAGGTAGGTAGGTAGGTAGGTAGGTAGGTAGGTAGGTAGGTAGGTAGGTAGGTAGGTAGATAGATAGATAGATAGATAGATAGATAGATAGATAGATAGATAGATGATAGATAGATAGATAGATAGATAGATAGATAGATAGATAGATAGATAGATAGATAGATAGATAAAATGCTCCACGTTAGTTGGTTGACCACACCTGGCAGCAGCATATACTGTATAAATAGCTGCTAGGCGTGGCCTTCTTGTTCTTGTTCTGTCTGTTGTTGGAGTGTTCCCATTAAAGGTTATCCTTAACCAGATTAGTGTGGCTTGCTCCTTCCTACAGAGATTCTTCAAACCTGCCTTCCATTGAGGACCTGTATACTGCACGAGTCAAAAAGAGGGCTGTGAAAATATTTACTGACCCCTCACATCCTGGACATAAACTGTTTCAACTCCTACCCTCAAAACGGCCCTATAGAGCACTGCACACCAAGACAACTAAACACAAGGACAGCTTTTTCCTTAATGCCATCATTTTGCTAAATCAATATTTCCCTCACCACTGTCAAACTATTTACTAAGGCTGCATTACTATTACTATTAGTCTTCTCATCATTCCTATCCCCCATTCCTTCCCAGTTATGACTGTAACTTGTTGTTTGTATCCTTACGATTTATATTAATATTGTCTCCTGATTGCTTATTTGTACCTTTTGACAATCATTAAGTGTTGTACATCATAAATCTTGACAAATGTATCTTCTCTTTTTATGTACACCGATAGCATATGCACCAATGACAAATTCCTTGGGTGTCCAATCACACTTGGCCAATAAAGAATTCTATTCTATTCTATTCTATTCTATCCTATCCTATCCTATCCTATTCTATCCTATCCTATTCCATCCTTTGGTATTTATTTATTGGATTTGTATGCCACCCCTCTCATATACATCTGAAATCCAATCAATATAGATAACTAATCTAAAACCATTCTAAAAAGGCTAAAACATTAAAAATCCTTCATTCACATTCAGACCACATACTCATTGGCCAGAAGCTAGGATCTAGTGACCCCAAGCCTGGTGGCATAAATAGGTTTTCAGATTCTTGTGGAAGGCGAGGAGGGTGGGGGCTGTACGAATCTCTGGGGGGGAGCTGATTCCAGAGAGTCGGGGCCCCAACAGAGAAGGCTCTTCCCCTAAACCCCGCCAAGCGACATTGTCTAGTTGATGGGACCTGAAGAAGGCCGACTCTGTGGGACCTGACCGGACACTGGGATTCATGTGGCAGGAGGTGGTCCCGCTATTCTAGTCTATTCTATTCTATTCTATTCTATTCTATTCTATTCTATTCTATTCTATTATTTATTTATTTATTTATTTAGTTAGTTAGTTAGTTAGTTAGTTAGTTAGTTAGTCCAATACACAATGAGGGTTTTAGTGGGTATACAGTGATCCCCCGCTCTTTGCGAGGGTTCCATTCCAGGACCCCCCGCAACGAGCGGGTTTTCGCGAAGTAGCGCTGCGGAAGTAAAAACACCATCTGCGCATGTGCAGAGGGTGTTTTTACTTCCGCAGCGCTAGCGAGGAGCCTAAGATTGGGGGCGGCGCGGGTGTTTTAAAACATCCCCGCCGACATGAGGGGCTCGCTAGCACACCCCCAAACCCGGGTTGGGGGTTCGGGGGTGTGCTAGCGAGCCTCCCATGTCGGCGGGGATGTTTTAAAACACCCGCGCGACTTTCCAATGAGTCCCGAAGACAAACGCGTTGTCTTCGGGACTCATTGGAAAGTCGCGCGGGTGTTTTAAAACATCCCCGCCGACATGGGAGGCTCGCTAGCACACCCCCGAGCCCCCAACCCGGGTTTGGGGGGTGCTAGGAAGCTCCCATTGTTGGCGGAGACCTTTTAAAACACTCGCGCGGCTTCCAAACCGAGTCCTGGAAGCCGCGTGAGTGTTTTAAAAGGTCTCCGCCAACAATGGGAGCTTCCTAGCACCCCCCAAACCCGGGTTGGGGGCTCGGGGGGGTGCTAGGAAGCTCCCATTGTTGGCGGAGACCTTTTAAAACACTCGCGCGGCTTCCAAACCGAGTCCTGGAAGCCGCGCGAGTGTTTTAAAAGGTCTCCGCCAACAATGGGAGCTTCCTAGCACCCCCCAAACCCGGGTTGGGGGCTCGGGGGGGGTGCTAGGAAGCTCCCATTGTTGGCGGAGACCTTTTAAAACACTCGCGCGGCTTCCAAACCGAGTCCTGAAGCCAAGCGAGCGCTTGGCTTCAGGACTCGGTTTGGAAGCCGCGCGAGTGTTTTAAAAGGTCTCCGCCAACAATGGGAGCTTCCTAGCACCCCCCAAACCCGGGTTGGGGGTCCGGGGGGCGCTGTCTCTCGGCGCTTTCGTGCTGAGTCCGGGAGCGAACTCGCTCCCCGACTCAGCTGGAAAGCGCCGAGAGACAGCGTGGACAGGCCCGTTCCTTGGCGCTGTCTCTCGGGGCTTTCCAGCTGAGTCGGGGAGCGAGTTCGCTCCCGGACTCAGCACGAAAGCCCCGAGTGACAGCGCCAAGGAACGGGCCTGTCCACGCTGTCTCTCAGGGCTTTCGTGCTGAGTCGGGGAGCGAGTTCGCTCCCGGACTCAGCACGAAAGCCCCGAGAGACAGCGCCAAGGAACGGGCCTGTCCACGCTGTCTCTCGGGGCTTTCGTGCTGAGTCGGGGAGCGAGTTCGCTCCCGGACTCAGCACGAAAGCCCCGAGTGACAGCGCCAAGGAACGGGCCTGTCCACGCTGTCTCTCGGGGCTTTCGTGCTGAGTCGGGGAGCGAGTTCGCTCCCGGACTCAGCACGAAAGCCCCGAGTGACAGCGCCAAGGAACGGGCCTGTCCACGCTGTCTCTCGGGGCTTTCGTGCTGAGTCGGGGAGCGAGTTCGCTCCCGGACTCAGCACGAAAGCCCCGAGAGACAGCGCCAAGGAACGGGCCTGTCCACGCTGTCTCACGGCGCTTTCCAGCTGAGTCGGGGAGCGAGTTCGCTCCCGGACTCAGCTGGAAAGCGCCGAGAGACAGCGTGGACAGGCCCGTGCGGCGAGAATGAACGGCGGTGGGCGGGCGAAGAGGGCGGGCGGCAGCGAGGAGTTTGCGTGGGCGGTGGGGAAACTCCCTCGCTGACGCCAGCAAGAGGGGGAAGACTCAGGGAAGCCCGCCCAGCAGCTGATGGTTGCCATCTACGCATGCGTGCCCACGGGCACGCATGCGTAGATGGTATTTTGACTTCCGGGTTGAAAAATAGCGAAGTACCCTGTTCGCAATGGTTGGGGACGCAATAAACGGGGGATCACTGTATATCTATATACACATAGTAAAATACATGATGAAGATTATAGAGGAGATACTCATAGTAAAATATATCTAAGAAAGAATATAAAAGAAGATATAGTAATAGAACATATCAATGAAAGAATAGAAGAAGAGATATAGGAATAGAAGAAAGGTATAGGAGATATAGGAGAGAAATAGGATAGGGGACGGAAGGCACTCTAGTGCATTCTATTCTATTCTATTCTCCAAATCTTATGAAATAGACAAGGAAAGGAAGCAAAAACCACAGAGAGAGAGAGAGAGAGAGAGAGAGACAGAGACAGAGACAGAGACAGAGACAGAGAGGGAGACAGAGAGAGGGAGACAGAGACAGAGAGAGGGAGACAGAGAGAGGGAGACAGAGAGGGAGAGAGAGAGGGAGACAGAGACAGGGAGAGAGAGAGGGAGACAGAGAGAGGGAGACAGAGAGAGGGAGACAGAGAGAGGGAGACAGAGAGGGAGACAGAGAGAGGGAGAGAGAGGGAGACAGAGAGAGGGAGAGAGAGAGGGAGACAGAGAGAGGGAGACAGAGAGAGGGAGACAGAGAGAGGGAGACAGAGAGGGAGAGAGAAAGGGAGACAGAGAGAGGGAGACAGAGAGGGAGACAGAGAGAGGGAGACAGAGAGAGGGAGACAGAGAGGGAGAGAGAGAGGGAGACAGAGAGAGGGAGACAGAGAGGGAGACAGAGAGAGGGAGACAGAGAGAGGGAGACAGAGAGAGGGAGAGAGAGAGGGAGACAGAGAGGGAGACAGAGAGAGGGAGACAGAGAGAGGGAGACAGAGACAGGGAGAGAGAGAGGGAGACAGAGAGAGGGAGACAGAGAGAGGGAGACAGAGAGAGGGAGAGAGAGAGGGAGACAGAGAGAGGGAGACAGAGAGAGGGAGACAGAGAGGGAGAGAGAAAGGGAGACATAGAGAGGGAGAGAGAGAGGGAGACAGAGAGGGAGACAGAGAGGGAGAGAGAAAGGGAGACATAGAGAGGGAGAGAGAGGGAGACAGAGAGAGGGAGAGAGAGAGGGAGACAGAGAGAGGGAGACAGAGAGAGGGAGACAGAGAGAGGGAGACAGAGAGGGAGAGAGAAAGGGAGACAGAGAGAGGGAGACAGAGAGGGAGACAGAGAGAGGGAGACAGAGAGGGAGAGAGAAAGGGAGACAGAGAGAGGGAGACAGAGAGGGAGACAGAGAGAGGGAGACAGAGAGAGGGAGACAGAGAGAGGGAGACAGAGAGGGAGACAGAGAGGGAGACAGAGAGAGGGAGAGAGAGGGAGACAGAGAGAGGGGAGAGAGAGAGGGAGACAGAGAGAGGGAGACAGAGAGAGGGAGACAGAGAGAGGGAGACAGAGAGGGAGAGAGAAAGGGAGACAGAGAGAGGGAGACAGAGAGGGAGACAGAGAGAGGGAGACAGAGAGAGGGAGACAGAGAGGGAGAGAGAGAGGGAGACAGAGAGAGGGAGACAGAGAGGGAGACAGAGAGAGGGAGAGAGAAAGGGAGACAGAGAGAGGGAGAGAGAGTGGGAGACAGAGAGAGGGAGACAGAGAGAGGGAGACAGAGAGGGAGAGAGAAAGGGAGACAGAGAGAGGGGAGACAGAGAGGGAGACAGAGAGAGGGAGACAGAGAGAGGGAGACAGAGAGGGAGAGAGAGAGGGAGACAGAGAGAGGGAGACAGAGAGAGGGAGAGAGAGAAGAGGGAGACAGAGAGAGGGAGAGAGAGTGGGAGACAGAGAGAGGGAGACAGAGAGAGGGAGACAGAGAGGGAGAGAGAAAGGGAGACAGAGGAGAGGGAGACAGAGAGGGAGACAGAGAGAGGGAGACAGAGAGAGGGAGACAGAGAGGGGAGAGAGAGAGGGAGACAGAGAGAGGGAGACAGAGAGAGGGAGACAGAGAGAGGGAGAGAGAAAGGGAGACAGAGAGAGGGAGAGAAAGAGGGAGACAGAGAGAGGGAGACAGAGAGAGGGAGACAGAGAGGAGGGGAGAGAGAAAGGGAGACAGAGAGAGGGAGAGAGAGAGGGAGACAGAGAGAGGGAGACAGAGAGAGGGAGACAGAGAGGGAGACAGAGAGGGAGAGAGAAAGGGAGACAGAGAGGGAGACAGAGAGGGAGACAGAGAGAGGGAGACAGAGAGAGGGAGACAGAGAGGGAGAGAGAGAGGGAGACAGAGAGAGGGAGACAGAGAGAGGGAGACAGAGAGAGGGAGAGAGAAAGGGAGAGAGAGGAGGGAGACAGAGAGAGGGAGACAGAGAGAGGGAGAGAGAGAGGGAGAGAGAAAGGGAGACAGAGAGAGGGAGAGAGAGAGGGAGAGAGAAAGGGAGACAGAGAGAGGGAGACAGAGAGGGAGAGAGAGAGGGAGACAGAGAGAGGGAGACAGAGAGGGAGACAGAGAGAGGGAGACAGAGAGAGGGAGACAGAGAGAGGGAGACAGAGAGAGGGAGAGAGAAAGGGAGACAGAGAGAGGGAGAGAGAGAGGGAGACAGAGAGAGGGAGACAGAGAGAGGGAGACAGAGAGGGAGAGAGAAAGGGAGACAGAGAGAGGGAGACAGAGAGGGAGACAGAGAGAGGGAGACAGAGAGAGGGGAGACAGAGAGGGAGAGAGAGAGGGAGACAGAGAGAGGGGAGACAGAGAGAGGGAGACAGAGAGAGGGAGAGAGAAAGGGAGACAGAGAGAGGGAGAGAGAGAGGGAGACAGAGAGAGGGAGACAGAGAGAGGGAGACAGAGAGAGGGAGAGAGAAAGGGAGACAGAGAGAGGGAGAGAGAGAGGGAGACAGAGAGAGGGAGACAGAGAGAGGGAGACAGAGAGGGAGACAGAGAGGGAGAGAGAAAGGGAGACAGAGAGAGGGAGAGAGAGAGGGAGACAGAGAAAGGGAGACAGAGAGAGGGAGACAGAGAGGGAGACAGAGAGGGAGACAGAGAGAGGGAGACAGAGAGAGGGAGACAGAGAGGGAGAGAGAGAGGGAGACAGAGAGAGGGAGGGAGACAGAGAGAGGGAGACAGAGAGAGGGAGACAGAGAGAGGGAGAGAGAGAGGGAGAGAGAGAGGGAGACAGAGAGAGGGAGACAGAGAGAGGGAGAGAGAGAGGGAGAGAGAAAGGGAGACAGAGAGAGGGAGAGAGAGAGGGAGACAGAGAAAGGGAGACAGAGAGAGGGAGACAGAGAGAGGGAGACAGAGAGGGAGAGAGAAAGGGAGACAGAGAGAGGGAGACAGAGAGGGAGACAGAGAGAGGGAGACAGAGAGAGGGAGACAGAGAGGGAGAGAGAGAGGGAGACAGAGAGAGGGAGAGAGAGAGGGAGACAGAGAGAGGGAGACAGAGAGAGGGAGACAGAGAGGGAGACAGAGAGGGAGAGAGAAAGGGAGACAGAGAGAGGGAGAGAGAGAGGGAGACAGAGAAAGGGAGACAGAGAGAGGGAGAGAGAGAGGGAGACAGAGAGAGGGAGACAGAGAGAGGGAGACAGAGAGGGAGACAGAGAGAAAGAGATGACTGCCGCTTCCTCCTCCTCCTCCTCCTCCTCCTTCTTTCCTTCTTTGAAATTGCACCTTCAGCTCAAGACTGAGGTGGGGAGAAAAGGGTTGGGTGAAAACTGCCAGGATTATCTTGACAACTGGCGTGACTGTCTGAGATATAGAAGCTCTCACTTCTCATAACAGAGCATATTGATAACTTGGGATGACTTTCTCCAGGCATTTTATTGTCTCAGTCAATTCTTTTCCCGCTTTTGAGATTTGAGGGTTGTCTTTTTTTAAAAAAAATAAAATTAATTCACCTTATCTAAATTCTCTCCCTAGCCCCTGATTGCTGAAAAAATGTATTTGAACTGTGTTTTGCTCAGGAATATTTAATATTGCATGGCTTCGGGTAAAATCTGGTGTTGAGACTATTTCAAATTAAATAGTGTCGACGGAAGAACTAATTCCCAATGCTAAAGAGGTGAACGGGGAAGTCAAGGGACCATTATGCAAAAGCAAAGATTTGAAGCAGGAAAACCTGCTTTCATTATGTGTTTACCTTCATATTTCATTTATCTGGTTCCCTCAAGATGTATTGGGAATTTTAAATCACAACATTCTCTGGGACCGCCTTCTGCCGCACGAATCCCAGCGACCGGTTAGGTCCCACAGAGTTGGCCTTCTCCTGGTCCCATCGACTAAGCAATGACGTTTGGCGGGACCCAGGAGAAGAGCCTTGTCTGTGGCGGCCCCGACTCTCTGGAACCAGCTCCCCCCAGATATCAGAGTTGCCCCCACCCTCCTTGCCTTTTGCAAGCTCCTTAAAACCTACCTTTGTCGTCAGGCATGGGGGAATTGAAATTTCCCTTCCCCTAGGCTTATAGAATTTATACGTGGTATGCTTGTATGTATGAGTGGTTCTTTAAATTGGGTTTTTTAAATATTAGATTTGTTTACATTGTCTTTTTATACTGTTGTTAGCCGCCCCGAATCTTCGGAGAGGGGCGGCATACAAATCTAATAAATAAATAAATTGGGTGGAAGTCCTGGGAATTATAGACCCAGCATCTTTGGACTGCGTTCACATGGACAAAATTGTTGTTATTTCTTCTAAATTCAGGTCAGCTAATTTTCACTGAGAGTGGTCCTTGACCATTTTTTTTTATTATTATTTCCAAAATGCAGAGAGAGATAACATCAATTTGTAGTATGGGGTTTGGAGACAGTTGCAAATTCAGTTCCTGACGTCTGTACTTAAATCTGACAAAACCTCTGTTTGAAATCTTTGAGAGTCACATTTACCAAGATAAAAAATCCTGTCTAAATGTGACTATTTAAAATATAGGTTATGAATGTACCAATAGTGTTGTGGTTAGCTCTGGCCCAGCTCCTGCCCCAAGGACTGTGGATGTGGGGGAGACATCCACATGCTGCAGGCCTGTTTTGCCCCCGGTGGAATCTGCTGATGAAGGCTCCTCTGACCAAGAAGACATGAGTGACAGGGAGGAGGAGAGTGTGGCAGACAGCTCAGAAGGAGATCAATTATCTAGCTCCTCCTTGGATTCAGAACAAGAGTTAATGATACAGCCACGCAGGCGGAGAGCGATGCATAGGCAACAACAACTGAGAGATTATTATCAAAGAAAATGAGGCCACCTGTGGTTGGGTGGGGCTGTGGTAATTAGTGAGGCTGCAATAAATAGCAGCCTGTGGGTTTGGCCATTGTGGAGGATTATCTGATCGTTGTGTTTCGTGACTGCTTTACTGACTTTGACTTTTTGTGTGCTGATTTTTCCCTGCTTTGAAACTAAACCAGAGCAAAGGTTGTTTCACTTTGTGAAAGAAGAAGGACTGTGAATTGCCTCACAGCTGCAAGCGAAGTATCACAGAACTGATAAGGGACTTGTACAAATTACCAGTTTGTTTGGAGACGAGTGCTCTTTGCTATGCCAAAAGAGGGCTTGGTTTAAGTGAATTTTCATTATAAAGAACATTGTTTTGAATTTTCAAACGTGTGTGTGTCTGAAATTTGTACCTGTGAATTTTTGGGAGGATTCTACCAGAGAGCCCGACAGAACAGCTCAAGATACCCTTGTGTCTGATTTATTTAGAAGCAGAGATTCCAATTTCCAGTTGCTGCATAAACCCTTTCAACATCCTTAGTTTTGGCCTGTCGGCAATAGCTCATGAGATGATCACTCAAAATGAATGACATGTTTTGAGAAAGAGAAGAAAGGATGAGCAATGTCAGCCCAACAGCAAAGGAGGCAAATGTATAAGTCTTATGGAAGCATCTTATGGAATCATTCTAACAGTGCTACTCATTTGTGAGTCCGATTGCGTCTTGCATGGCTGATTTTTGTCAATCTTGCCTACAGATGGGGATCCAAGCTTGCTTGACTATTATCTCTGGCCACTTTGCTCACATAAGCATTCCTGCTCATCTTTTGAATTCATCTGCATACAATAGTGTTCTGTCTGGGTGCCCCCAGACTTCAACACCAACTGGAAAAAGCAGCCAGACACGCTGGTAAAAGCAAAAGCACTTTATAGTTTGAAAAATAAACACAGAGAAAAACCTGTTCTTCCCAACAGGCAGGCTATGAGACTTCACAGCAGAGTCCTGATGGCCAGACAATACAGCAGACTTCTTGCTGGCACACCCACCACTGTAGAGAATAAGACCCACACCTTTCCCCCCCAAGGTTTCAGTATTCAAAGTCACAAACCAGAATTCCAAGACGCCAAAGATCACAGCCAGGTCCCAGGACTCCCAAAGATAATACTCCACAAGCCAGGAAGGGTGGGTCTGCCTTTTCAGCCTTTCCAGAGAGCACCACACCCAAACCCAGCTGTTGCCTCTTTAGTGCTGAAAGTACCTGGCTAATTGTCCCCTTCGTTGTGTTGCTCTTCTCTGCCGGAGATCGATGATTGCTTGTGCATTTTCATCTAAGGAATCCAGGCTGCTTGCTGGGGAGAGCTCCCTCTCGGGGGACTCTGGCTGTCCTCCCTCTCCCTCAGCCTGAGATTCCTCCTCCCCATCTGCCTGAACCTCCTGTTCCTCATCCTCCCCCTCTGAGCAGGAAGCCGGCAGAGCATCAGCCGTTCCCTGAGGGGCCTCAGACGGAATCACAACAAATAGATTAGATTAGATTAGATTTATTGGATTTATATGCCGCCCCTCTCCGCAAACTCGGGGCGGCTCACAACAATAATAAAAAACAGCACAGTACATAATACCAAATCCAATGCCCACCAATCTAATTACAATTTAAAATTAGTAATCTCATAAAAACAGTATATATAAAAAACAGGCACACAGTCAATCAATCAACAAACAACATGGGCAAGGGGGAGGTGTTTTAGTTCCCCCATGCCTGACGGCAGAGGTGGGTCTTAAGGAGTTTACGAAAGGCAGGGAGGGTGGGGGCAATCCTAATCTCAGGGGGGAGCTGGTTCCAGAGGGTCGGGCCCCCCACAGAGAAGGCTCTTCCCCTGGGTCCCAGACGACATTGTTTAGTCGACGGGACCCGGAGAAGGCCAACTCTGTGGGACCTAACCGGTCGCTGGGATTCGTGCGGCAGGAGGCGGTCCCGAAGATATTCTGGTCCGGTGCCATGAAGGGCTTTATAGGTCATAACCAACACTTTGAATTGTGACCGGAAACTGATCGGCAACCAATGCAGACAGATAACATGGACAAGAAACACATTGCTCAATTCAGCTGTTGAATTGCCTGTACTTTTCGGGCTATAAGACACACCGATTACTATAAAATTTGGAAGGATGTTTACGACTGGTTAGCCAAAGGAAGGGAAACTAAATAATAAGATAGATAAGAATAAGATTATCGTTCCCTTTCTATCTAATATTTCATTTGGAAAATTACAATGAATTTAAGTATACATACATATGTACTTTATGTATAGAAATAATAATTTTAAAGTTACTAATAACAAAGATAACCTTAACATAAGGCGGTAAATAAATAATAAACAGGTAGATAAACTCTTAAATAACCAAAAAGAATGACGGAACACCGATAACACACTATTAGCCGAAGGACAACTGAAACTTAAACTTTTGTCTTTGGTCTCTCTAATCCCTTCTTATTACCCAAGAAACATGAAATAAATTTTAAGATAATATGTACTTATTCTTAAATTTTTTTTCTTTTGTATTGTTTTTTGTTATTTTATTTTGTTTTGTTTTATGTTGATTGTGGTAAGTGTTGATGTTTTTGACTATGTTTTTGAACGGTATGCTGTATGTGTTGTTTAATGGAAAATTCAATAAAAATGTCTTTTAAAAAAAAAGACACACTGGTGTATAAGATGCACCAAGATTTCAAAAAGGTAAGTAAGAAAAAAGGTTTTGTCCTCCCCAGCCCCCCAGGAGCACTTTGCTAACCTCCCATACCTTCTTCATGCCCAGTTTTTTTGCAAAAATTGTCCCTTTTTTTTTTTGCAAAAAATATATATCAATTTTTCATCCATTTTTGCAGAAAATGGCCATGCAAATGGTTTGGGTGCTCCTGGGGGCTGGATAAAGGCAAAAACACCCCAATTTTTGCAAAAAAAATTGCATGTTTTTTGCTCTCTTTTTTTGCAAATAATTGGCCCATTTTTTTCACAAAAACGGGGTGTTTTTGCCTTCCCCCATCCCCCAGGAGCACTTTGCAGGCCTCTGAAATCCGATTTTTGCAAAAATATAGCCCCATTTTTTGCCAAAATGGGATGTGGGAGTGGGACTTCTGGATGCCAAAAATGGCTGTATTCAATATACAAGATGCACTACATTTCCAGGGGGGTGAAAAATATGTTTTATACTCGTTTTATACTTTCAGGGGTGAAAAATACATTTTATACTCTGAAAAATATGGTATCTTTAAAGATGAGTTGATGGCTGAGAAGGGCATCTTCATTGGTTATAGTCCAGCATCTAAGGATAGCATAATGGTATAGGGCAGTATTTATCCATCTTGACAACTTTAAAATGTATGTCCCAAAGGTGGTTTTTCAAGAGGCAACTGGACTTCCTTGGTTTTTTGTTTTTGGTTTTGAAGACGTTTCACTTCTCATTCAAGAAGCTTCTTTAGCCCTGAAGAAGGTTTTTGGATGAGAAGTGAAATATCTTCAAAAAACCAAAACAAAAAACCAAGGAAGTCCAGTTGCCTCTTGAAAAAGCACCTTTGGGGCAGCCCTGACCTGGATGACTGAGCACTGTACACCAAGACAACTAGACACAAGAACAGTTTTTTCCAAACGCCATCACTCTACTAAACAAATAATTCCCTCAACACTGTCAGACTTTCTACTAAATCTGCACTTCTATTCTACTAGTTTTTCTCATCATTCCTATCACCCATTTCCTCCCATGTTGACTGTATGACTGTAACTTGTTGCTTATATCCTAAGATTTTTATTAATATTGCTTCTTCATTGCTTGTTTGACCCCTATGACAATCATTAAGTGTTGTACCACATGATTCTTGACAAATGTATATTTTATTTTATGTACGCTGAGAGCATATGCACCAAGACAAATTCCTTGTGTGTCCAATCACACTTGGCCAATAAAATTCTATTCTATTCTATTCTATTCTATTCTATTCTATTCTAAAGGTAGCCAACTTGATGTCACTCATGTCAAGGCTTTGTGTTAGGGTGCCTGGCTTATCCTCAACTCAAAGGGATAAAATTTCCGTCTCTATTTACTGAGCTTCCAAAATTTACTATTTAATTCTATGTATATATGCCATATGTGTACATACATATTACACACAGGCACACACAAATATACATTATCTACTATATAAACCGTATGTGTATGTACATACACAGACATATACACACACAAACAGCTCTTCTAAAATTGTACACATTCAACCTCATTTAATGTGATAGGAAAAACATATTCGTGCGCCTTCTGCCGCACGAATCCCAGCGACCGGTTAGGTCCCACAGAGTGGGCCTTCTCCGGGTCCTGTCAACAAAACAATGTCGTTTGGCGGGACCCAGGGGAAGAGCCTTCTCTGTGGCGGCCCCAGCCCTCTGGAACCAACTCCCCCCGGAGATTAGAATTGCCCCCACCCTCCTCGCCTTTCGTAAGCTCCTTAAAACCCACCTCTGCCATCAGACGTGGGGGAACTGAGATATTCTTTCTCCTAGGCCCTTACAATTTATGCATGGTATGTTTGTTTGTTTGTTTGTATGTATATTTGGTTTTACAAATAAGGGGTTTTTAGCTGTTTTAGTATTGGATTTACATGCTGTTTTGTATTACTGTTGTTAGCCGCCCCGAGTCTATGGAGAGGGGCGGCATACAAATCCAATTAATAATAATAATAATAATAATAATAATAATAATAATAATAATAATACCCAGAGCCCAGAAGGGAAAAAAGAGAAAAATTCAAAATTTTGCTACCGGTACTGCATACCTGACCGTACCTGTAGGACCCCAACACTGGGCAGGAGGTTGTGCTCATTCACAGAAGGTGCACATGTGTATGGGGAGGGAATGGATGTGGACACATTCACACATGCTAGTTCACACAAACACACACTCTTTTGGCATGCAAACCAAAAAAGCCGCCCCGAGTCTACGGAGAGGGGCGGCATACAAATCTAATAATAAATAAATAAATAAAAAGAGGTTTGCCATCCCTGGCATAGAACTTCATTAAATGTGTCCTTAACCGAATGGTGTGTGTGATTATATGCCTATCGGCGACTACTTCAGCTTCAACCACAACAACACAAGAGCACACAACAGATTTAAACTTAATATTAACCACTCCAAACTTGTCTATAAAAGATATGACTTCAGTAACTGAGTTGTCGAAGCGTGCATCAACAGGGGAATACACTCCAAGATGCCCTGGTCTGACCACACCTGGAGTACTGTATTCAGTTCTGGTCACCACACTTCAAAAGAGACATTGAAACTCTGGAGAAGGTGCAAAAAAGAGCAACCAAGATGATTAAGGAACTGGAAACCAAGACTTACGAAGAGAGACTGAGGGAGGGCCAGAGTGGACATGATAGCAGTCTACAAGTATACGAGGGGATGTCACAGAGAGGAGGGGATCACTTTATTCTCCAGGGCACCAGAGGGCCGGACAAGGAACAACGGCTGGAAGCTGACCAAGGAGAGATTCAACATGGAGATAAGGAGGAACTTCCTGACGGTCAGAGCGATCAACCAATGGAACAACCTACCAGCGGACATTGTGAACTCCAACACTCTGGACATTTTTAAGAGAAGATTGAACTGCCACTTGACTAGTGTGCTATAGGGTTCCTGCTTGAGCAGGGGGTTGAACTTGATGGCCTTCATGGTCCCTTTCAACTCTAACAATTAAATAAGCAAACAAACAAACAAACAAACAAACAAGCAATCAAACAAATAACCGGACTCCATAGTGTCATCCCCAAACCCCCAACACTTTACCCTTGGATTATCCACAGCTGACCTATCCAGATTCCTAAGAGGTCAGTAAGGGGCGAGTACAAGTGCACTAGAGTGCCTTCCATCCCCTGTCCTATTGCTCTCCTATATCTCCTCTACCTTTCCTCTATTCCTATATCTCTTCTTCTATTCTTTCATTGATATGTTCTATTACTATACCTTCTTTTCTATTCTTTCTTAGATATATTTTACTATGAGTATCTCCTCTATAACCTTCATCATGTATTTTACTATGAAACCCTCATTGTGTATTGGGCAAAATCAATCAATAAAATAAATTATTTAATTCATGAAAAGCGAAGCTATCATATCTGCATCGTATCATATCCCTTCCTTCCCTTGTAAATCAGGTGCTTATTTTATATCACTGGTGACAGTCAAGCCGGCAACCACACATGGAGAATCCTAAGGCGTTGCTACATCACTGAATACCTGATAAAAACCGATGCTGAGCTAAGGAACTTAGCAGTCACACCCCATTGCTTCTCCCATATAGCTCAACTGGAAAATCTCCAACTGCTCAGGAAGGTAATGAAGAGAAGGGAAAGAGTTGTTGGGAACAACAAATAGCAAGGGCTCCGGGAAGGACAATGCCGCTTTAGAATGATCAGATGTGGGATGCAAAACTCTATACAATGCATAGTAATAGATTGGCTGCCATATTACCAAATCCAAAGTAAATACAAAAAGGACCTGGTGAAATTTAGAATGTGTAAAAAACAAAATGAAATAGACAAAATATTGACAGGATCTGACAAAAAATTCATAACCAAAATGTATAACTATCTACTAAATTACGAAAATATTGAAGAAATACTAAAATGTTGTCTTGTGATTCCTAGTAGAAATAGTTCGGGTTTCGCATGGATAGTCTGAGAAGTAATTTGTTCTAGTATAGTTTTAATTTTTTCCCAAAAAATTAAAACTTTAGTAAAGAAAACAGATATATCATAATCCATATTATTACAGCCGCACGGATTTTATATGCACAATTTTGGAAGCAAGAAAAAAACCCAACTACTCTATCACTCTTGATTAAAATAATGGAATGCGCAGAAATGTCCAAACTAACAATGGAACTGCAAAACAAGGATGAGACAGATTTCTACAAAGCTTGGGATAAATGGTACCTCTGGTTAAAAAAAAGGAATTATCTAAAAATTATTCATCAAGAAAAATATCCAACAAAAACAACTTGAAAAAATAGCAATTTACATCACAAATCATAACATCAAATTGAAACAACAAACTGTAAACATCGATCGACACGAACTCCAACTTTACAAAGAAAATAAACCCCTAAATGAATTATACATATTGGCACTAAAAACTACATTCAAAACATATCGATAAAGCCTTAGGGTAAAACACACCAACTACGAGCTCAAACTACAGGCCGCAAATCATGAAAGACCCAGCTCTAACGCTGGTTTTCGCTTCTCTATCCCCCCCTTCTTTTCCCTATCCCCCTTCCTTCTATATCTGCTTCCCTCCCTTCACAACCCCCTTCTCCCACTCCCCAATTACTACATAAGTAGAGTGTAAAAAATGTACAATATGCATATCTCTTTTGTCTTTCTGTATTTGGTTTTTATTGTATATATTTAATAAATTTATTTTCAAAAAAATATATATATATTGAAGAAATAGTTAAACCTAATATGATAGCTTGGATGACCAACTTTGGCTATGCGATTCAACTAGAAGACTGGGAAAAACTATGGTCCGTAAACTATAAGATGACACTATCAACACCATGCAAAGAAAATCTCTATAAAATGTTCTTCTGATGGCACTATGCGCCAGCGTGCTTAGTCAAAATAAACGTAAATGTAAGTAACAAATGTTGGAAGTGCAAAAAAGAGGTAGGAACATGCTTCCACATTTGGTGGCAATGCAAGGAAGCAAAAAAAATTTGGACCCAAATCCAGACATGGATGGAAGAAATATCGGATTATAAACTTGAGATAAAACCGGAAATGTATTTATTAGGAATAATCAGAGGCAAACATAGTAAAGAAAATTATTACTTAATAAATCACTTACTCACAGCTGCAAGATTAGCATATGCACAAGTATGGAAAGAAGAAAAGACTCCAAACGAAGAAATGGTGATTAAAAAAATATTAGACTGCGCCAAATTTAGCAAATTAATATACGAGATACAAAACCAACAAAATAAGGACTATTACAGAGTGTGGGAAAAATATACAACTAGGTGGAAGTTAAGAAAAAGGTATAGCAAATAGAATTGTAAAAGATTAATCTTGTAAATATATAAGTCGCAAATGTTCAATGTTGTTTTGTATGATGTTTAAATGTTTGTATGTTAAATAAAATAAAAATATATAACCAAAACTCTATACAATCACTAGACCAGCAGAAAACCATCTCAAACACACCCCAAGTTACTTCTCTACTGTCCTTTAATGCTTTCCTAGGCTTTACAGTCAACATCTGGCCGTTCTGACACTTGAATCGATTCTGTTGAAATGTCTGTACAAGATCCATCCAAGAAATGGCTTCCTGTTATGGAGACCAGGCAGTTAATGGGCTTCTAGAAAAAATAAAAACAGCAACAGCAAGAACGGAGAGATGTGGTTCATTTCAAGTCCATTTCATACATAGATTGTTCTTTTTGTTTTTTTTTTTAAGTGCAGGGAAATGTTTAACACAAGCTGCAATTCTTGCATTTATTTTTATTCCACTGTCTGCCTGTGTGTTCATTGCTTTAAAGGATAATTATTTTTAGCACCGTCCAAAACTGTTGCTGTTCTATAAACCACTAAATGTAGGGCATTATATTTTTTACAGCTTTTGCTATTGGGGGGGAAGGGGGGCAGTAACAACCCACACATCCTTCAGGGTGAGAAGCAGGGGTGGGCAGCAGGCAGGACGGGGTGGAACGCAATTCCACCAGTGGCAATTAATTTATTTATTGGATTTGTATGCCGCCCCTATCCAAGGACTCGGGGCGGCTCACAACATAAATGAAGCTGTGTGCCCAGCTCCAGCTGACCACCCCACCCTCCCACCCTCCTCCTCCTTGGAAAGCGGCAGGGAGACCAGCACCAGCAGGAGTTGCAGGGGGGCCATTTCCTGCCCCATCTTTTCTCAACAGCTGATTGGCACCCGTTCGCCTAGCTACCCAGCCTGAGTTGTGGTGTGTGTGTGTGTGACCCAGGAAGGAGAGTGCGGGAAACCCAAAGCAAATTGTCACCCCAAAGAGCAACACTGGTGAGGTTGTAAGTCGACGACTTAACAGTTCACTTGAATGATGATGATCGTTCAAGCCACTCCCACCTGGTCATACGACCAGCAAGCCACTCCTACCCAGTCACATGGCCATCAAGCCACACCCACAAAATAAGCCACACCCACAGTGTGGCAGTAAAAATGTTGGCTACCCATTACTGGTGAGGAGGTACTATTGTAAATTAGTCTTGAGTATATAGAGCAGTGATGGCAAACCTTTTTTGGTGCACATGACAAAAGGGTGTGTGTGCGTGTGCTAGCACATGCACATGTGCCCACACTCATTCTCTCCCCACACGCACATCTGTGCACCCCCCATGCTGCCCCTGCACAAGCTCGCAATCCCCCCCATCCCTGTGCATGTTCACAGGCCTTACTGAAGCCTGGGCCAGTGAAAAAAATGGCCATGCGGAGTGCAAAAAACAGCACAATAAGCAAACGGAAGTCTGTTTTTCCAAACATCATGATTGGCTCAGGAATTCTGGGAGTTGAAGTCCACAAGTCATAGAAGAGCCAACTTTGCCTACACACACCTTAGACCAGTGTTTCCCAACCTTGGCAACTTGAAGATATTTGGACTTCAACTCCCAGAATTCCCTAGCCAGCTAATGCCAGTTGAAGTCCAAATATCTTCAAGTTGCCAAGGTTGGGAAACACTGCCTTGGACTATCTACTGTTGACCTCACCCAATTCCTAAGAGGTCAGTAAGAGGAGGTGCATAAGTGCACCAGCCTGCCTACCATCCCTGTCCTAAGGTTTTCTCTTATTAGCACCAATATCATGTATGTAAAAAGTTATTTCTTTGTATACTACCAATATGACAAAAGAAATAAATATAAATAAACATGTCTTCTCTGAGAACAACCCCCTCAAGATTCTAACATGGATCAGAGGAAGATTGTCTTCTTATCCTGCTCCTTGGGGTTTTTTTGCAAACCCTCAGCACAATGTCTCCCCTTGAGTCCTTAGATAGTTAAAAGCATAAACTGCTTAGATAGGTCTGCAGAGCCCCTTTGACACAGTTCTAATGTTATGGCAAATAATCCACCCTGATAATAATGCTTAACACTTATGCAGCACTTAGCATCTCGAAAGCTCTTCACAAATGTTCACTAATTGCTCATTATCTGTAAAATAGGTCCAGACTTGGGCTTTGCAAGGATATCATGATCAGCATCTTGAAAGCACAGTCTGTTCATGTACTGTATGCCAAGATGGAAATATAATTTACCACCCTCCCCCTTGACGGTCCCAAAAAGTGTAGCGCTTCTGTGGAATGTTCTCTAGATCTTGAAATATCTTGCGCTGAGATAAGGATAGAAAAGAGAGGTTTCCTTGGCAAGCGAGAAAACGGGTCTGAGAAATTAATGGCATTACAGTGATCCCTCTATTATCGCGAGGGTTCCGTTCCAAGACCCCTCGCGATAATCGATTTTTCGCGATGTAGGGTTGCAGAAGTAAAAACACCATCTGCGCATGCGCACCCTTTTTTCTATGGCCGCGCATGCGTAGATGGTGGAGTTTGCGTTCCCCGCCGCCCACGCAAAGGGGAAACCCCGATTCGACTCCTCGCTGCTGCTGCGCTACCGAGCAGATCAGCTGCTGGGCGGCCGAAGGAACCTTCCCTGGGTCTTCCCCCTCTTGCTGGCGGGCGGGCGAGCGGCGGGCATCAGCGAGGAGCCGGGGTTTCCCCTTTGCATGGGCGGCCGGGAAGACCCAGGTTGGGGGTTCGGGGGGGTGCTGGGAAGCCCCCCAGGCCGGCTGCGACCTTTTAAAACAGCCGCGCCGCTTCCCAGCTGACTCCCGAAGCCAAACCCGGAAGTGGTTTTTTTTTTAATTAATATTTTTTAAAAAATCGCGATATAGCGTTTCGCGAAGATCGAGATAGCGAAACTCGAGGGATCACTGTAATTCTAGAATTTGGATCCCAAAGGTGCTTTTTTCAAAAGGCAACTGGACTTTCTTTGTTTTTTTCCTTGAGGATGTTTAGCTTATCATCCAAGAAGCTGCTTTAGTTCTGAGTTATGAACTGAAGAAGCAACTTCTGGGATGAGTGTCTATGGAAGTTCTCAGCAGTGGAGAGCTGCCTGCCACCAATGCTCCAAGTGCACTCCCGGCAGCGGGCTCATCTGGCAGGGTGCATGCATACCTGGGCATGAGATTCAACTTCCTGCGCATGCGCAGTAGCCAAATCTCGTATGAGGATCTGCACATGAGAGCGAGATTCCGACAATTTTCACTGATATTTTTGCTTCCAAACATGCAGAGAAAATCGTCGAAATCTCTCTTGCGTGAGCTTCCTCTGGCTTCTGCTGCACAAATCCCAGCGACCGATTAGGTCCCACAGAGTTGGCCTTCTCTGGGTCTCGTCGACAAAATAATACCATCTGGCGGGACCCAGGGGAAGAGCCTTCTCTGTGGTGGCCCCGACCCTCTGGAATCAACTCCCCCCAGAGATTAGGACTGCCCCCATCTTCCTTGCCTTTTGCAAACTCCTAAAAACCCATCTTTGCCGCCAGGCATGGGGAAATTGATTCCCCTCGGCCGCTCCGTTTTATGTATTTGTTGTATGATTGTTTTTAAATCAAGGGTTTTTAACTGTTTTGCTTTTTAATCATTGGATTTGTATTTTGTATGTTGTGAGCTGCTCCAAG